>NW_016107542.1:3358690-3385316 GCF_001604975.1 Cebus imitator | reverse complement strand
AAAAAAAAAGGAAACAGGCTCTATCAACTTAAACAAAAAAGAAAAGAAAGGAGGAGGAGGGAAGAGAAGAAGGAAAGGAAAAATAACAAAGAAGAAATGAAAAACCACTATCAGGCCCAGACAAGATTTATATGTGTGTTCAACCAAGCCTGAAAGACAACTCCATCTTAAGTATACCATCACAGAGAATAGACTAAGAGGGAACAGATAAATTGACACATTTTGTGAATTTAGTTTGACTATGATACCAAGGGTAATCTTGCCAATATAGATAGAAAAATCTTAAGTTCACTTCTGTGATTATAGAAGTAAAAGAGTAACATCAGTGAAAATGGTGGAGTAGGTAGTTCTGAGGGCCTTTCTCCACAGAAATAGGAAAAAAAAAATAAGTAAAAACTGTCTGAGTGAACTTCATATAAACTATAGAAAATAAGCAAAGATATGCAGCAATCTTTATCTGAATCAAGAAAACAGCAACTTAAAAACGGCAGGAAAGTTGTGTCGCATTTTTACTTTCCCTGAACCACCACGCCCCTGCCCTGCCCACCGACCCCTGCTCCACTCCCCCTAGTTAAGCAAAGTCTTGAAGATGGCAATTGGTGTTACCAGTGTGAAACTCTGATCCCTGACTGTAGAGTGAACAGAGCCGACCTTAATCTCAAAAAACTGTTTTTCTCTCTTTTGACCTGACTGGAGACTGACTGAAGAAATGATGCAAACAGCACACCTATGTTCCACTTAATTCAGGACTTTCTCAGGGCAGAAAAGCAGCTGCATAGAAGACTCATTGAAAACACTGCAAATGAACAACCTGTTGCTATATAGGGCAGCAGTCTAAAGTTAAGGCAAACAATAAACACACTAAAAGCTAAAAAAGAGATGAGATAATAGAGTTTCTTTGGGAAATGACAGCACTGAAAAGCATCTCTATGTACTGGAGAACAGAAAAGCCACATGCATGCCCAAAGAAGGGCACTTAGAAAAGACCCTAAGCTTTCATCTCAGGCTGCTCTTTAGGGTCAGCACAAGGAGGAAGGGAAGGCTAAGGCAGAGTTGTAAATGGACTGAGTAAACACTGAATGAATGCCCCCAACACAGAACCAATCTTCAAAGACTGAAAGAGTTTTTTGTTCTTTTCTATTATTTCCTTTTGGCTCCAGGAATTCAATAAAATCTGTTAAAAAAAAAAAAAATCTTACTACAAGCTAAAGGATCAGAGATTTCAGAGACTACACACACCAAAAAATATAGACTTGACAATACAGTTAAAATAGGTAACTAGAGGTCTCTCATATCCACTTTCCCCATTAAAAACTAAAGCCATGAACATGTAATCACACTTTGAGCAGATTATCCAAGAGGAACACCGATATTCAACAAAAAATGGACAGAAAACACCTAAACCAAGGAAAGAGAGGGAAACAAGACAGCCTGCTCAGCCGGGATTGACAAGAAGCTGGGAAAGAATCCACATGGGAAAAGAGTAAGTAAGAGATGCCCAATGATCCACATTCTTACTGTGAACCCCTGCAATTTTAGTCACAGGAGAGCCCCTAGACCCTTGCAGGACACAAAACTAACATAGGGGGCTTTCCAGAGACAGCACAAAAGCATTGCCTATTCCAGCGAGGAAGCTCACACTGGGTCCCACACTCCCCCTGAGTCCTAAGCAGCTACAGTAAGGTGATATTTTTGGGAATCCAGCCCTCAACAGAATGTGTACTGCCCTGGGGCCCTGTGGGGCCATAAAAAAGAATGAAATTGTGTCATTCACAGCAACCTGGATGGAACTGAAGATCAGGTGTCAAGTGAAATAAGCCACGTACCAAAAGACAAATATACAAGTTCTCATTCATATGTGACATCTTTAAAAAAAAAGGTGATCACATGAAGGTAGAGAGTGGACTGGTAGAAGAGACTGGCAAAGTTATATGGGTAGGAAGGGGGAAATGAAGAGATGTTGGTTAATGGGCACAAAAATCCAGACAGAAGGGATAAGTTCTAATGTTTGATAGAAGAATAGGGTGACTACAGTTAACAACAATGTATTTTTCAAAATAGATAGAAAGAACTTGAAATGAACCTAGCTTCCTCCAACTTACAGTTAATGGCTATTCTGACCTATACTGATCTGTTAACCTCATCTACATTCTTGAGAGAATAAACTGATGTTATCACACATTCTTACAAATACTATATTAGACATTTAATTTACCTCTACAAATAAAATCATACTACTATTCTTCAAAACAAAACAAAGACATAGCTCAATTAGATGAAATACCATAGGTGCTATAGTAACCTCAGTGGTCCAGTAAAACTTGTCAGCTCTACAGAAAGAATTCTCCGGTTCATAGTTTTGGTCCATAGATAACATAATCAGGTCTCAAAAGTAAAAATGATTTCAAGATACATCAAAGAAATAAGAAAAACATCCATGAGGAAAGATTAACAGGGGTCTCTTCAGAAGCTAACAAGAAGAAAATGATGGTTTATCAACCATTTAATTAAGATTTTAAATCAAATACATATTTCAAAATATTCTTTGCTTTCATGTTGCTCTTAGGATCTAGCTTTAAGATTAACTTATGTCATGGGCCAGACCATGACAGGATTCTTTAGCCACCTTATATGTAATTATAAAGAATACTCAGCAAATATTTATGGTCGTCAGTTTGTTTTAATACCAACCCCAAGAAAGATTCACCATAAATTGTACTATAGTAATGCTTTCATTTTCTATGCATGTGAAAACACACATCTCGACCATGCAAGCATTAATATATACATATATATATATATATAAAATGCATATACCCAGTATTAGCATAGCATAATTAAAATAATCCATGGATAAAAAGGAAAATGCTGTTTTTTAATACTTACCACAAGCTTTAGAAGCAGCAATACAGATTTCTTCTGCAACATATTCCCCAGATGGAAATGTCAGATAATCTGCCTCAGCTTTCCCAAGGGAATGGTAAAGATACACCTGAAGGACCGGATCTATTTGCTTTATAGAATTGACATTTCCAGAAATATCACCATTCTGATTTATAGAAGATGTGGATGTTCCCTCCATTTCTGTCATTGTAAGGCAAGCCATTCCCATGCAGAGTCTTTTTCAGAACATTTACCTGTAAGAGAAAACAATGAAGTTACTAATGGGCCGGATGCAGTGGCTCACACCTATAATCCTAGCACTTTGAGGGTCCAGGGTGGCAAATAGGTTGAGCTCAGAAGTTGGAGACAAGCCTCAGCAACGTGGTGAAACCTCATCTCTACAAAAGCATACAAAATACACACACACATTAGTCAGCCATGGCAACACACACTTGTAGTCCTAGCCACTCAGGGAGCTGAGTGGAAGAACTGCTTGAGCCTGGGAGGTCGAGTCTGCAGTGAGCTGCCATACTCCACTGCACTCCAGTCTGGGTGATACAGCAAGACCCTGTCTCAAAAAGTAATTAATTAATTAATTAATTAAAGTTACTAATGGAAATAATATTGATAAGGCATCCTTCATATACAAAGAAGGACTGCTCCTTGACAGCAATGACTGTCAAATCCATTAACTGAATAAATATCGTGTACTGCTATGTACAAAGCACAATGCAAGAAATCACAGATTTTAAACTTCCTATGGACATTTAAAGGATTATGAAATTCCAGTTAACAACCTAATTGAGGACAATGATATAAATTCCTAACATGAACAAAACAAATAAGCATTAAACTCAGTTACAGATAACAGAAGAAGAGATTTCAAATTAAGAGAAGGGGAGTCCAGAAGGCTGACTAGAGGTATCTCGTACTCGCCTCCTCCACGAAGAAGAACCAAAATTGCGAGTAATCACACTTTGAATAGGTCATCTAAGAGCGAAAACTGGAATTCAACAGAGAAGTGAAAGGAAACACCTAAAGCAAGGAAGGAGAGGGAAGTGAGGCAGTCTGCTTGACCAGGATCAGCCAGAAGCCTAGAGAGCCTGCACAATGTGAATAAAGAGTAAGTGAGAGACTCCCAGTGGCCCACATTTTCACCACAAACTCCTGCAATCCCAGACATAAGAGAGCGCCTCAACTCTCATGGGCCCAGGGAGTAACCTAGGGAGCTGCCTGGAGACTGCACAATGACATTGCTTTAGAGAAGAAGTTTACGCTGGTCCAACACACTCCCAAGTCCTAAGCAGCTACAACATGGTGCTATTTTTAAAGCCTAACCCCCACCAGCATGCATCCTGCCCTGGACCCCAAAAGCCCCTGCAATGTCACATCCCTAGAGCCCCACTGACATCCTCCACCCAGTCACCTCCACTACTGGCTGCTGCCTATGGGGCCAAAGCACAAGCCAGTGGCAGTGACCCTGCAGAAGGACTGCCATACATTTGTATGTGCCCTGAGGGCAAGCTCTATGACTCACAGCTGCAACCATGGCAGGTTGCTGCCGCCAGGTGTCAAAATGCAAATTTGCATGCACCCTGAGGACAGCTCTATCACATCTTCAGCCTCCACCTACAGCTGCAGTGCACACTCCCTAGCTACCTCCCTACAACTGTTCCCACTGAGAGCAATCCCACCATCCCCAGCATCAGGGCCACAGCAAAATCACTGCCACCCCCACTTGAACATTCCATCAGGAGACTGGAAATTATCCTGCTCCTGCCCATCACAAACAGCACCTGCTCACACCACTGGAGGACCTGAGGATACTCTCACCCCGCCCAGCTCAGCACACCACTCCCAAGGACTTAAGCATGTTATCTGGGGTCCTTGGGATCACACCACTTTGTTCATATCCAATGTCAGCTGAGCATTGCACCTGGAGGTCTGAGGATGTGGCCCACCTAACCTGCTACTACCACCACAGCTGGTACCCACTCACACTTGCCACCTGACTTGCCTACGCAGCATATCACAGTCACCGCCAACATAAACCCAAACAACTGGAGAGCCAGAAGGTTGTCCTACCACTACTACTGACATGGCCCATGTCATGCTCACTGCCCATGGGCCTGTGGACCCACCCAACTGCCCAGCCTATCACTACCACTGCTGGCACCCAAACAAGTCACCTGTAGACCCAAAAATTGGCCTGCCTGCACTCACTAACACCATTTCCAAAGTAAGCCACCCTGTGGCTAATGTACAAGCATGTTTGTCCCACTGCTGCCACCACTGAAGACTGAGAATCAGTCCAGCAGGTTTCACCATTCCCAGCAAAAGTTCACCACAGTCTCCGCTAACAACTATACACTAAACCACTGAGGAAATCACAAACACCACTGATGCTGTTTACAGGGGAAAAAAGTCTTACAGAGACTACACTACTAAATGTATCCAGATTCAAAGCCAAAGTGCCCTAGGCAACCAATACCCCAGACAAATCTTCAGGAAAAAGTCCTACCCTGTGAAAGCAAATTTTAAAAAAAATGGAAGTTTCTATTACACCAGATGTGTAGATATCAAAGTAAGGGCACAGGAAACATGGAGATATAAGGAAATATGACATCTCCAAAGGATCACAATAATTTTCTACCAAAAGATTCCAGTGCAGAAGAAATTCATAAAATGCCAGAAAAAGAATTAAAAATAATGATATTAAAGAAGCTCAGGAGATACGAAAGAATACAGATAAACAATACAAAGAAACCAGAAATACATTTCAGGATATGAATGAGAAATTTACCAAAGAGAAACATAACATTTAAAAAGAAAACCAGACGCCAGGGGTGATGGCTCATGCCTGTAATCCAAGCACTTTGGGAGGCCAAGGCGAGTGGATCACCGGAGGTCAGGAGTTTGAGACCAGCCTGACCAATATGGAGAAACCCCATCTCTACTAAAAATACAAAATTAGCCGGGCGTGGTGGTGCATGCCTATAATCCCAACTACTTGGGAGGCTTAGGCAGGAGAATCACATGAACCAGGGAGGTGGAGGTTGCTGTGAGCCGAGATAGTGCTACTGCACTCCAGCCTGGGCTACAAGAGCAAAACTCCATCTCAAAAAATAAATAATAAATAATTAACTAGAATCATGAAACTGAAGAATTCATTTAATGAAATAAAAAAATACATTCTAGAGCATCTATAATAGACTAAATTGAGCAGAAGAAAGAATTTCAAAACTTGAAGACACGTCTTCTGAAATAACCCCATTAGCCAAAAAGAAAGAAAAAAGAATGGACAAAACCTACATAACATATGGGATATCATAAAGCAGCCTAGTATCAGAATTTTCAGTATTCTAGAAGACTGAAAATACGAAAGGTAGAGAAAACCTGGTTAATGAAATAATAACTGAAAACTATCCCAGTATAGCAAGAGATTTAGACATCCAGATACAGAAGCTCAGAGATCTCCAAAAAGACAAAATTCAAAAAGACCTTCTCCACAACACATTAGAGTCAAACTGTCGACAAAGACAAAGAGAATTCTAAAAACAGTAAGAAAAAAGTGTCTAGTCACATCTAAGGGAAGCTCCATCAGACTAACAACAGATTTCTAAGCAGAATCATTATAGGCCAGGAGAAAATGAAATGATATATAAAAAGTGCTGAAATTTAAAAAGAAAAACAAAAAAACCTGCAAGCCAAGGATACTATACCCAGCAAAAATTCATTAAGCAAAGGAAAAATAGTCTTTCTGACGCAAACAAAAGCTGAGGAAATTCAACACCACTCGACCAGACCTACAAGAAATGCCTGAGGGAGTGCTACATCTGGGAAGTGAAAGAACAATATCAGGCCAGGCACAGTGGCTCAGGCCTATAATCCTAGCACTTTGGGAGGCTGGGGCCGGCAGACTCCTTGAGCCCAGGAGTTCAAGACCAGTCTGGGCAACATGGGAAAACCCCATCTCTACAAAAAAATTTTTTTAATTAGCTGGATGTGGTAGTGTGCACCTGTGGTCCCCACATCTTGGGAGGCCAAGGAAGGAGGATCGCTTGAAGCCAGAAGTTCAAGACCAGCCTGGACAACATAGCAAGACCTCATCTCCCCATCTCTACAAAAAAAAAAAAAACAAATAATTAGCCAGGCATGGTGGCGTGATTCTGTATTCCCAGTTACCTGAGAAGCTGGGGCAGGAGGATCACTTGAGACCATGGAGGCTGAGGCTATGGTGAGCCATGATGGCACCACTGCACCCCAGCTTGGACAACAAAACAAGAGCAAGACCCTGTCTCAAAAAAGAAACAAACAAACAAAAAGACAGTTACTATCATCATGAAAAATAGATGACAAAATTACCAAACCCACTGGTAAAGCAAACATAGAGACTGACAAGAAAGGATCCAAATGTTCTCATTATAGAAAACCAACAAACCACAATGCTAAACAATATGAGAGAAAGAAAAGAAGAAAGGACTTACAAAACAACCAGAAATCAATTAATAAAATGACAGGAATAAGCCTTCACATATCAATAATAAATTTGAATGTAAATAGATTAAACTTCCACTTAAAAGATAGAGAATGGCTGAATGGATTAAAAAACATGACCCAACTACACGCTACTTAGAAAACCTCATCTCACCTCTAAAGATACACATAGACTGAAAGTAAAGGGATAGAAAAAGATATTCCATGCAAAGGTATTTCAGATACAACAGACTTTAAGACACAAACAGTAAAGAGACAAGGTAATTATATAATGATAAAGTAACATCCTGGACCTGCCTCTAGTCCATCTTGTACCACAAGAGTAAAACTCCTATCTTCAATGCCTATTTCTATACAGGGAACCCAGCAAGCACAGGCTTTAACCCTACTCAGTATTTTGCACTTATAATCTATATTTACATACAGCTTGATCTATTTTTATTCAGGATATTTTTTTTTCTTTTTATATTTTAATATGACACAATCATGTGTTTACAACAGAAAGGATGTTAACTGGAAATCACACTGCCTTAAACATACACACATACCCCAGAATTCCATAGGCACTCAATAAATGTTTCCTGAATAAATGAAATCATTTAGAAAATGCATTGATGCTTTTCTACAAAAAACAATCAAAACAATAAGTAACTCTGGTTGGCTTTTTTTTTCCCCTGGAAGTACATCATGAGAAAGAAGACAATAGGAACACCTGAGTCCACGAAGTTGAGGCTGCAGTGAGCAGTGACTGTGCTCATGCCACTGCACTCCAGCCTGAGTAACAAAGTGAGACCCTGTCTCAAAAAAAAAAAAAAGAATATAATCATCACAACTACAGCTGGCATTACTGCTTTGATTTGTGTTAAGATGTCAGCAGTTTCACTATTACTTGTGTACCATTTGTGCATATGTCAACTCAATGAAAAAGACATTTAACGTCTTGGCATTATTATGAAAATCATTTTAATTTCATTAACCCCTTGAATAGGTTGTGGGATACGTAGGCACCCTCTAGAGACCATGTTCTGAGAACTGCTACAATTCTACATTCAGCTACAAACCTCATGTTACACCTCAGTTACACCAAGAGACACATTAGAAGAATATTCATTGTGCCTCAGCTTCCAAAGGCAAAAACTGCAAGCAACCCAATCAGGAAAATAGGTAAATACCTTGGTGCATTTATACTACAGAATATGTTCCTCAGCTGTTAAAATAAATGAACTATAGCTTTATGCAACATGGATAAATCTTAAAAATACAATTTTGTAAAAGCAGTAAGTTACAAAAAAACTATAAGCTGTAAAATATCATTTTTCTAAAATTCAAAAACAATCAAAACTGAATCGTACATTGTTTAGGCATATACATGTGTTAAATAAATCTCCCCCACAAAAAAAAAAATCAAGGAAATGTTAATCCCAAAATATAATACAAGGGTTTCTTCTGTGAGACAGACAGGACGACTGCTCAGGAGAAACACATATATAGGTGCAAATTGCTGGCAATGTTCTAGTTCCTGGGGTGGGTGGTAGTTTCATGGGTGTTTAACATATTGTTCTTTATAACTCTCATATAAGTTACATCTATTCTAGTTTTACAGGACTTTTCCCTCCTAAATATAATCAAATCCACAAATCTTAAGGGTACCAGTCAATAAGTTTAGACACTGCATATACCTATGTAACCCAAAGCCCTAAGAAACTATCAGCATCCCAGAAAGTTCTTTCATGCTCCTTCTCCATCAGTCCCTGCTCTGATCACCCAAGTGGCCACAGCTGTTCAGATATTTTCCCACCGTAGATTAGAGTATGGTTTTGCTCAACGTCTTGTACCACCAGAATGAAAGTTTCCTGAAGGTAAGAACCTTGATATATTATTTACTACTGCACTCAGTGCCTAGGATACTCTCTGACACACGAAAGTTGCTGAATAAATGAAGAGTAAATAAAAGCTATAACTAAGTTTCATCAGCATGTGTTGATTAATAAATCAGTTGAATAAAGAGTAAATAAGAGGCTGGGTACAGTGGCTCACACCTGTAATCCCAGCACTTTGGGAAGCCGAGTTGAGAGCACCACTTGAGCCCAGGAGTTCAAGTCCAGCCTGGGCAACATTGTGAGAACCTGTCCCTACCAAAAAAAAAAGAGTAAATAAAATTTATAATAAATTTTAATCCATCTGTACACGAAAACTGGAAAACCAGTACTTTAAATATCACATTTTAAAAGTTAATATTTTCAAAATTTAGTTGTGTACTAGTAATTCTAAGAGATACAATTTTTCAGATCAATAAATATGCATCAAGAAGTAATGCAGATTAGAAAAATTACTAAACTGGGAGCCAAGAGACCCAAAAATAAGTTTTCATCCTTTCTTATTGCAAACTAGTTACATGACAAATCAATCTCAGCTTTTTCACTTGTATAACTAATTAAATCTCAGCCATTCGTCCCAGCTCTTAAAAATCTATGATTTATAGTAAATTATACATCATCTAAGTACAAAATAAATTTTAAAAATTAAGTGCTACAAAGTGACAAGAATAAAATTATCATCATTACTAAAAACAAAGAAAGTTTTAGAAGTTTCACACAACGATAAAAACATACGCTGGATCTTAAAAGAAAAATAGAATTTTGACAAGTAATGAAAAAAACAGGGCATTACTGGCAGGAAGAAAAGCATGAAAAACATGGAAAGAGGAATGTACACAGCATGTTCCTAGAACAAAGTAGAAACAAGTTTGGCTGGACTGACAGGTTTAGATAGGTCAGTGCTTCTCAACTTTTCCACAGAAATGTCCCAAAAGGCAGTGGAGTGGTCTAAAGAAGAAGCTAAGAATATAAAATACATTTGAAATACATTTAATATCCATGTGATTTAGCCATTTTGATTTACTTTGTTCAGTATATCAAATTTTTATAGTCCAAGTAGATATACATTTTTTCCTACAATTATTCATATGCTACTTTGGTAAACCTAAACATAGTGAGGTGAAATGTAAAAGAATTTTATATTACACTCTAAAGACCACTCATTTTAAAATGTACTTTTATCACAAAAGAAGAAGATATAAGTTATTGGGGAAAAAGTGCTTTGAACTGTTTTCTTACTGAGCAAGAAAGAAAATATGAACAGAAGAGAGGTCCTAACAAGCTCTCATACTTTGTGATAAAAAATTTGTTCAACCTTTATTCTTCTCTTTCTTTCACCCCATTATCCAATCCATCAATATGTACTGATATAGTTTTACTTCCAAATTATATTTCAAATCCATTGGCTTTTTTCTCCACAACTACCATCATACGGTAAGCAGCTATTATTTCACTCTTGAACTATTGCAATGTCCTCCTATTTTCCCTAAGTCTACTTTGCCTCCCAATTACATAATCTCCACACAGGAGCCACCCTCATATTTTAAGAATGTTTAGACTAAAATTCCATGAGTCCTACATTATTTGTTTGCTGTCTACCTTTCCAACCTCATCATACAACTCTTGCTATGTGCTCCTTCCACTACTAAATTACAGGCTTCAATACATTATAACTCATAAAAGAACCTCATCTGCCTTGTCAAACAACCTATTCTCAGCAGGTAGAAAAGTCCTGAGATACAGATCTTACTAAATATTTAATTTATTAATGCTAAGATCATAAAAATAACAAAATAATTATTTTGTTACACATACAATATAATTTCAGGATCTCCAGACCAAGGCTGGGTTGCCTCCCTTAATGAGAAGTTCAGAAAAATCCTGTGCATTTCCCTTCTGCCCTAAACACCAAGGAAATGATGAATAATAATATTTTAAAGTAATTTTTAACATAGAGATTTTCAGTAATGAGAGTAGTTTATACTACACTAATTTTCCTGCTGACAACAATTATAAACTTTTTAAAAATATGTATTTATAAAAACACCATTTGAAGACATTGTCAAGGAAACAAAAGCAGATACAAACTAGGTAGGGGTGATATGACTCTTGAAAGAAGGGGAATACAATGAATGAGGCCCACACTTACCCTTCTTCCTTCCTAAGACAACTACACAGTCTGTTGTGTACAGGCAGGGGACAGAAGAGGGGACAGAGCTCTTGTAAAAAGCTGCAGTCTTACTGGGTGAAAGTACCAGAGAATGAAGTCTGGAGCTGCTAGAAGAGCTAAAACTTGAGGGCAGAAATCTCAGGAAACTGGGAGTCAGCTGGGGCTGACTCCTGAATTCCCATTCATAGGATGAAAATCCAAGCCCAGGGAGAGGCAACAGTCAGAAATCTGAAAGAACTGGGAAGACATTTCAACAGCTATCTGGTCCTGGAGAGTCAGGGTTTAGCGTAACAGAGAATTGGTAAATATCTCAGGCTTTCCATTGAAACTGTAGAAAAGCCACACTTGAAAAATAAGAGCCACTTGCCAGAACTAATGGCCAAACTGAAACAGACCTGTCCTAACAAAGCCTAAAACCAAGCCTCCACAGGATCAAGGTGATGTGCCAGTAATTTAACCACCAGCTAAAACAAAATTCAATACTTCAGAGGAAGATTGAAATCCACACCATCTGGAGTTTCTACACTGTATCACCCACAGTGTTTAGCAGTCAGTGAAACTTACTAAACATAGAAAGAGAAATGGGGGAGTTAAAAGGAAAATATTTGTAATAGGAATGGACCCACAGCAGACCTAAATGTTGGAATTTATTTTAAAGATTTTGTTTACTATGATACACATGTAATAGAATTTACATTAAAAAATTAATAAGATGCATGAAGATAAAGAAGCCATATGTAAACTCTACAACATCAAGAAATCTAGGCCGGGAGCTGTGGCTCATGCCTGTAATTCCAACATTTTGGGAGGCCAAGGCAGGAGTATTGCTTGAGTCCAGGAATTCAAGACCAGCCCTCACAACATAGCAGGACCCCATCTCTAAAAAAAAAAAAAAAAAAAAAAAGAAAGAAAGAAAAGAAAAGAAAATTTTAATTAGCTGGCCATGGTGCTGTATGCCTGAAGTCCCAGCTACTTGGGAGGCTGAGGCGGGAGAATTACTTGCCCTCAGGTGTTTGAGGCTGCAGAAAGCCACGATCACACCACTGAACAAAAGCAGCAACAAAATTGGATACATATAGGCGGAACAGAAGAAATATTTGAAAAAATACTGGGTAAATGTTTTCAAGTTTGTTTAAAAAAATCAAACCACCAATCCAAAAAAATTCATCTGACCCCAATCTATATAAACCCATACTTAGTCACATTATAGCCAAACTGCTAAAAACCAAAGAAAAAAAGAAAATCTTAAAAGGAGTCACATACATTCTGGAGAACCAAGATAAGAAACAGAACTGACATCTCTTCACAAGCAATGGAGGCCAGAAGACAAAGTACTAGTAGGGAGAGGGGGAAAGCTGTCAACCTAGAATTCTACAATCCTGAAAAATAATTTTGATACCACTGTATCTGTTGTATCATAAAAAATAAGAATTTCAAAACTTAAGGCGAAACAAATATATTTTCAGATAAATGGATGCTGAGAGTGTACATACCAACAAACTCACACAATAAGAACTGATAAAATAATTTGGATTAAAGGAAGTATTACATGTAAACTCAGATTTACAGAAAGGAATGAAGAACTCAAAAATAGTAAATATGTAAGTAATTATATTGTTATTCTTCCATTTCTTAAATGTATTAAAAGGGAACTGATGGCCAGACACAGTGGCTCATGCCTGTAATCCCAGCACTTTGGGAGGCTGAGGTGGGTGGATCAATTGAGGTCAGGAGTTTGAGATCAGCCTGGCCAACATGGCACAAACCCCATCTTCATTAAAAATACAAAAATTAGCTGGACATGGTGGCATGCACCTGTAATTCCAGCTACTAGGGAGGCTGAGGCAGAAGAGTCGCTTGAACCTGGGAGGCACAGGTTGCAACAGAGGTCACACCATAGGTCATGCCACCGCACTCCAGCTTGCACAACAGAACAAGACTCTGTCTCAAAAAAAAAGACAACTAAACAACTGACAATTGTTGAAAGCATGAATAATAACAGTATATAAAGTGCATGGCAGGGTTTAAAATAGATATAAAAGTAAAACAGTAACAACAATAGCTAAGAGGAATAAGATTAAAAGTTTATATAAACCAATTCATGAAAGCTCTAAGAAATAAGAAAAGGTGTTATCAGCAAATCAGATATTTAAAATAATTCCAGGAACATCAAAAGTAGACAGGATTAGAATGACAGAATAGAGGAAATAGATTCTACTTAAAACATACATAGGCTAGGTGCAGTGGCTCATGCCTGCAATCCCAGCAGTTTGGAAGTCTAAGGCGAGGGGATCACTTGAGCCTGGAGCTCAAGACTAACCCTGGCCAACATAGTGAGACCTTATCTCTACAAAANAAAAAAAAAAAAAAAAAAAAAAAAAAAAATCTAAAAATTAGCCAGCGTGTAGTGTGCATCTGTAATATTAGCTACTTGGGAGGCTGGGGTGGGAAGATGGCTTGAGCCTACAAGTTTGAGCCTACAGTGAGCTAGGTGCCAGCCACTGTACTCCTGCCTGACAAACAGAGCAAGACTGTGACTCTTAAAAAAATTATTTAACTGAAGAAAAAAATAATACACAGAAGACATCAACAAGCATAAAAACAGCTGTCTGCACACACATTAATAAAGCATAAATATACAATGATTATCAAGGATTGTTGTTACACAGTTAGGATGGGGATGGGGCAGGGGTGGTGGGCACAAAAGAGTAGGACCAAAATGGACCAGAAAACAACTGACCCCAGAAGAAATAGATAATGCAGGGAAAAGAACTTCATTTAAAATTTTTCTTGGTATTCTCAGAGAGATTTATGAATATTTTGAAAAAATAAAGTATCACTAGATTACGAAAAAGGAACAGAGAATAAATGAAGTTTATAAAAATTTTTTAAAAATCATGACTAGCGATAAAGAGAGCCTGGGCATTTCGTAGTCTTCCTGTGCTGCTCTGCCCTGACTTTGTTTTCATTCTGTCTCAGATGTCCCCACTATACACAATTTTGTGGATATTCTTTACGGCTTTATTCTTTATCATGAAACAGCATTTTTCTTCATTTTGGCTCTTTTGTACTTCCTACAGAAATAAATAAATGGACCGCTTTCCTTTTCCCCCAGGTGTTTAACACCTGCTCAGGTCTGAGCATCGAGCCACCCACTTTGCCCATTCATTCTAGTTATTATAAGATTTGTGTGGTTCCAACTTATGTGTTGCTGTTATAGAAAATGCTGCTCTAACCATACTTGTTAAAGTTTGCAAGTGGTTGTGCATAATAAATTCTCTATACACTAAAGAAAAAAATGATGACAATTCAGTGAAAGAGTTGAATAATATGACTCAGAGGAGCAAATTAGTAATTTGGAAGACAGTCAAGACAATCTCCCAATTCCAAGACTGAGAAAGTGAAAGAGACGAAGACAGAAAGAAAAGAAATATGATGAGCAAAAGGGTAAAAAATATGAGAATCAATCCAGGGAGTACAATTCTAAAGGAAGTTCTAGATGGAGGAAGAAGGAGAACACAGAGAAGAAAAATAATAGAAGAAATTGTATTGGTGTTAAAGACACCTGGGTTCATATTAAAAAGATCTGCTGAGAGGAGACAACATTTAATTTTTTAAAACTGTACTAACAAGATCAAAGCAAAGGGTCCAAATACCAAAAATAACAAAGAAATTCTAAAAGAGTTCAATTTATCTTTGTCTACTCAGAGCTTCTACCCACACTTATAAAAATCACTGATGAAAACATTTGTGCATTCAGATTGGTCCCTCTTTAGAGTCATACTCAAATAGATCCTTAGTACTGGCTCATCTATCATTTTATATTTCATCAGTCCATTTCCTCTCTCACTATCCAAGACAACTGTCTCATACTTTCTGCTCCTCGATCACCAAAACTGCCAGCCCTTTTCTTAATCTCCGCTTCCTACATTTGACTGAGAAATACAAGCAATCAAAAGCAAACACATAACAACTAAAGAACGCAAATCCTTTTCAATTGAAGCTGGAATATTTCAGAAAGTAGGCCACATGTTAGGCCATAAAATTCTTAACAAATTCTTAATGAAATAATACAAAATATAATTTGTATTCAAAACATGAACAATGGAACAAGCAACCATTTTATATACTTAAGACTCACAATATTGACTTAATGTTGTATAGACCATGAAAAATTTACATAATTTTTAAAAGTATTGAACAAATAATAACACTGAAGAATATAGCATAAAAATGTGAAACTCAGCTTTACACTACCCATTCATTTTATTCTGAGTAAGCAGTTTGATAAGAATTGTCATTATTAGGGGCAGGCGCAGTGGCTCATGTCTGTAATCCCAACACTTTGGGAGGCCGAGGTGGGCAGATCTAGGGAAGTCAGAAGTTCAAGACCAGCTTGGCCAACATGGTGAAACCCTGTCTCTACTAAAAATACAAAAAAAAACTAGCCAGGCATAGTGGCATGTGTCTGTAATCCCAACTACTTGGAAGGCTGAGGTAGGAGAATCGCTTGAACCTGGAAGGCGGAGGTTGCAGTGAGCCAAGATCGCACCACTGCACTCCAGCCTGGGCGACAGAGTTAGACTCCATCTCAAAAAGAAAAAAGATAAAATAACATAATAATAATAATTATTATCATTATTAGGTTGGTGCAAAAGTAATTGTGGTTTTTCCCATTAAAGCATTGGCAAAAACGCATTACTTTTGCACCAACCTAATAAAAAATATATTAAGTTGCAAAATGGGACATATTTCACATTCAATGATCACTTAATATTTTATAAATTCATGCTATCCTTAATACCTCAACAACAACAACAAAAATTCATGTATGCATTGAAAAATGTGAAGTTCTGCATTTGAATCAATGGAAATTTGCCAATGGCACCTAAATTAAAAATCTCTTATTGAAAATATAACCACTGACCCAAGCCTCGCAGCATACACAGAAAAAAAACTAGAAACCCCAATATATTTTTAAATTAATCAATATTCTTTCATAGAACCCATGGTACAAAAAATAACTTAAAAAATACTTTGGATCAGTAATGAAAATGAGTAAAATGCAGTAAAAGTGTATACTAAGATATTTATAATCTTAAATTCATACATGAGAAGAGAAGAAATGCTGAACAATGTTATTAAATAAACTTTCATTTCAAGAAGTTGTGAATGGAACAACAAATTAAGCTAAAAACCATAAAAATGAAAATACAAAAGCAGAAATCTGAGAATAAAAAGAAAATAAAGAAAAGCAAAGTAAAAAGTTGGCTTTTTAAAAAACATTAAAATTGATAAAACACTAGAAAGACTGATCAAGAAAAAAAGAAGATAAAACAGAAATTACCAATATTGGGAATTAAAAAGTAGACATTATTCCCAGAGCTTACAATTTTGAAATGTAAGACTATAAGGACTATTCTCCAATTTAAAAAAAAAATGAAGTTTCTTTTAAAACAATTTACCAAAATTGGCACAAGAAGAAATATAAAATTTGAATAATTCTATATATAATTGATATGGTTTGGCTCTGTGTCCCCACCCAAATCTCAGGTTGAATTATGATCTTCAATGTTAGAGAAGCGGCCTGGTGAGAGGTGACTGGGTCATGGGGTGGATTTCCCCTTTGTTATTCTCTTGATAGTGAGTGAGTTCTCATGAGACCTGGTTATTTAAAATTTTGTAGCACATCCTCCTTTGCTCTCTCATTCCTGTTGCTATATGAAGATGTGCTTACTTCCCCTTCACCTTCTATCATGATTGTAAATTTCCTGAGGCCTTCCCAGCCATTCCTCGTGTATAGCCTGCAGAACCGTGAGTCAATTAAACATCTTTTCTTTATAAACTACCCAGTCTCAGATAGTTCTTTACAGAAATATAAGAACAAATGAATAAAGTAATTTAAAAATTGAATATACCACTTAAAACTTTTCCACACAGAAAATTTAATGCCCAGTGACTTTCCTGAGAAATTTTTCCAAACGTCTGAGGAAGAAACACTGAGCTTATACAAATTCTTCCCCACATTCTTAAGAGGAGAGTACAAATATGACACCAAAATATGTAAGGACACGAAAAGGAAAAAAAAAAATTACCCTTGAATCTCTCTCATAAACAAATTTGGAAGAAAATGCTAAACAAAATAATTAAATCCAATAATATATTTTTAAAAAATAAGTCTTGACCAAATGAATTTACCCCCAGGTGTGCAAAGTTAACATTTAAAAATCATCATACCAGATTTAAAAACTTACGCACAGCAAAGAAAACAATTAACAGAGTGATGAGACAACCTATGAAACAGGAGAAAATATTCTCAAGCCATCCATATGATAAGGGGTTAATATCCAAAATAGGCAAGAAATACAAACAACTCAAAAGCAAGACAACAAATAACCTGATTTAAAAATGGGCAAAGGACCTGAACAGATACTCCTCAAAGGACCATACAGGCTGGGTGCAGTGGCTCAACCCTGTAATCCCAAAACTTCAGGAGGCAAAGGTAGGAGGATCAATTGAGCCCAGGAGTTCAAGACCAGCCTGAGCAATTGAGGCCCTGTATCTATAAAAAAAACAATTAGACAGGCATGCTGGCACATGCCTGTAGTCCCAACGACTCAGGAGGCTAAAATGGAAGGATCACTTGAGCTTGGGAGGTCAAGGCTCCAGTGAGCTACAATCACACCACTATACTCCAGCCTGGGCAACAGAGACTCTGGCTCAGAAAAAAAAAAATATGTAAATGGCCAACATGTTGACAACAAAATGTTCACTAAATGCAAATTAAAACCACAATGAGATCTCACCTCACACCTATTAGAATGGCTGTTATCAAAAAGATGTAAGGATAATAGGCATTGGTGAGTACGTGTAGAAAAAGAAACCCTTGTACACTCTTGGGTGGGAGAATGTAAATTTTTACAGTAACTATGGAAAATGAATGGAGGTTCCTCAAAAAGCTAAAAATGGAACTATCATATGATTTAGCAATCCTGCTTCTGGGTATAGGAACTAAAATTAACATGTTGAAGCAACAGCTACACTCCCATGCTCATTGCAGCATTATTCATAATAGCCAAGATAAAGAATCAACCTAAGTGTCCATCAACAAATGAACTGATAAAATACAGCATATGTACACAAGGGAATATAATTCAGCCTTTAAAAAGAAGAAAATCCTGTCATTTGCAACAACATGGATGAACCTGAAGGACATTATATTAAGTGAAATAAGCAAGGCAAAGAAAGACAAATGCTGTATGATCTCACTGATACATAGAATCTAAAAAAGTTGAACTCACAGAAGCAGAGAGTAAGTGGAATAGCAGTTACCAGAGGCTGAAGGTCCCATTAGGAGAAATGGGAGATGTAGGTCAAAGGATACAAAATTTCTGTTAGAGGGGTAAACTGAAGAGATCTATTGTACATTATGGTGATTCCTGCTAATAACAATATATTGTATACTTGAAAATTGCTAAGAGTAGATCTTAAGTGTTCTCACCACAAAAAATAACTATGTCAGGAAGGACAAATGTTAATTATACTGACTGATTTTGCCATTCTGCAATGTATACATATAACAAAATGTCATGCTGTACACCATATATACAATTTTTATGTAATTTAGAATATAAAATTTTAAAAAGTAGTCAATATATTTTACCGCATTATTAGAACAATGAGAAAATGCAACATATGATCATTTCGTAGAGGCAGAAACTATCTCTAAAAAAATTTAACTGACATTCATGATTTTAAAATCTCAACAAACTAGGAAAAAAGGAAACTTCCTTTTTTCTTTTTTTTGCTGTTACTCTGATAAAGGGTAACAGCAAAAAAATCTTAATATACTTAATGGTAGAATATTGATCTTCTTCTTCTTTAGTTCAAAAACATAATAAGCATGTCTAAAATCATGATTTCTATTCAACACCATAGTGGAAATTGTGGCTAGTTCAATAAGGCAAGAAAACAAAATAAAAGGTATAATGATTAGAATGGATAAGTGTAACTGTCAGTATTCACAGATGACATGTCTGTGTATATAGGAAATTTAAAAGAATCTACCAATCACTAAGTGAATTTGGGAAAGTCACAAGATGCAAGACCAATATATAAAAATCAAATATATTTCTCTATATCAGAAGCAAACAATTTTTAAATGAACATTTAAAAATAGTATCACTTAGAATAGTAACAAAAAATCAAATACTTAGAATCAATCTATTGAAATATCTGTAAAAATTCTGCAATAAAATCCATAAAACATTTCTATGAAAAATGAATGCTAGCTAAATAAGAGAAGGGTAGACCATCTTGATATAAGAATATAGAAAAACTCAGTATGGTTCAGATGTCATTTCTTTTCCAAATTAATCTACAGATTCAACCCAGTTCCAATTAAAATCCTAGCAGTTTTTGTTGAAATTTACAAGTTGATCCTGAAGTCTATACGAAAAACAAAGGATTTACAATAGCTAAAACAATCTTGAAGAGGAAACTGAGGATTTACATTACCAGACATCAAGATTTATCATAAAGATAGGACAATTAGATTGGTATTGGCACAAAAATGAACAAATAGACAAATGGAACAGAATAGAGTCCAAAAATCTATACTCACATACAGCTACCTAATTTGGAACAGATGTGCCACTGCATTTCAATGAAGAAATGTTGGTCATTTCAAAACATGTTGCTTAGTGAATTGGCTATTCATATGAAGGAAAAAATAACCTTAACCTCTACTTCATACCATACACAAATATTAATTTAAGATGTACCACAGACCAATGTGACCTCTCTTAAACAGGATATAAAAACATTGATCATAAAAGATTTATAAATCAGACTTCTTAAATATATATGCATATAATAAGTTACCAATTACATGAAGCAAAAATGTAGAGAGAGAAATAAAACAACTATTATACAAAAAAATTTAATACTCATTTCTCAGGAATTAACAAACATCAACCAACTAAACATAACTGACATTTACAGAACACAATGCCCAACAAGTGCAGAATATATACCCTTTTCAAGTGCCCATCAGAACATTCACTAAGTTATACCATGGGTTGGTCCATAAACCAAGTCTGAATAAATTTGAAAACACTGAATTCATAAGAAGTATATTCTTGGCCATAACAAAATTGAATTAGAAATGAAGATCAAAAATATATCTAGAAAATCTCCCAGTATTACAAAATTAACATAGTTCTAAATAATCCCAGGGAAGAAACTTAAAGGGATATCAGAAATTATTTTGACCTGAATGATAATAAAGAAACAATAAAATTTGGGGATACAACTAAAACAGTGTTTAGGGAGAATGTATAACTATAAATGCTTACACTGGAAAAGAAGAAAGATATAAAATTAATTACCCAGGTAGCTAGAAAAACAAACCAGAGAATGAAGAATGAAGAACAGAAATCAATAATATATAAAAACAATAGAGAAAATCAATAAAACCAAACTTTGTTTTCAGAAAAGACCAAGAAAATTCATAAACCTCCAAGATTTACAAAAAGAGAAAAGAACACATATTGCCCATAACAGAAATAAAAGCAAGACATCACTACAGATTTTATAAACAGTAAATGGATATAAAAGGATAGGAGCTACTTCACGCCAATGACTTTAACAAGTTATATTTGATGAAAAAATTACTTGAAAGACCCAAATTACCAAACCTGACATAGGAAGAAACAGAAACATTGAATAGTATCATATTGCTTCAATGAATGAAATTCTTCATTAAAAACATACCCACAAAGAAAACTCTTGGCCAAAGTGAATTTCTTGGGAACATCTGTCAACTAAGGAAAAAAAATAATACCAATTCTATACAACCTCTTACAGGACACAGGGGCAAAATTATTTTCCAAATCATTTTATGTGGCCACAATTATCCTAATACCAAAACCTGGCAAAAGCATATCATACACACACAAACACAAAAAAATTACAGGCCATTGTCTCTCATGAACATAACAAAATAACAGAACATAGAACCAGCAGCATATAAAAAGGTCAGAACATCAACACCAATAGGGGTTTATTCCAGTAATACTGTTTGCTTTGATATTTTTAAATGAATCAATGTAATTTACCATATTAACAGAATAATGGAGCAAAACTATAAGATCATCTCAAATGTTGCAGGAAAAGCATTTGACAAAAATCAACACCAACTCATGATGAAATTTCTGAAAATAACTTAGAAAAGGAGGGGATTTCCTAAATAAAATAAAAATCATCTACAAAACCTTCCATTACTTAATGATTATATATTGAACACTTTCTCCATAAAATCAGGACCAAGGAAAGGATGCCCACCACCACCATTTCTATTAAGCACTGGTGTTTCTACTCAATGCAATTTGGTAGGAAAAAGAAATAAAAGGCATAGAGATTGAAAAGAAAGAAGTAAAACTTTTTATTTGCAGACATGGTTGTATGCACAGAAAATGCTGAGGATTCCAGCACTGCATTGCACCTACTCTAAAATTGACCACATAATTGTAAGTAAATCACTCCTCAGCAAATGCAAAACAATGGAATTCATAACAAACAGTCTCTCAGACCACAGTGCAATCAAATTAGAACTCAGAATTAAGAAGCTAACTCAGAACCATACTACTTCATGGAAACTGAACAACCTGTTGCTGAATGTCAACTGGATAAACAATGAAATGAAGGCAGAAATAAAGATGTTCTTTGAAACCAACGAAGACACAGCGTACCAGAATCTCTGGGACACACTTAAAGCCATGTTTAGAGGGAAATTTATAGCAATAAATGCCCACATGAGAAGCAAGGAAAGATCTAAAATCAACACCCTATCATCAAAATTGAAAGAGCTAGAGGAGTAAGATTAAAAAAACTCAAAAGCTAACAGAAGCCAAGAAATAACTAAAATTAGAGCAGAACTGAAGGAGATAGAGATACAAAAACCCCTTCAAAAAATCAATAAATTCAGGAGCTGTTTTTTTGAAAAGATCAACAAAATAGACAGACTGCTAGCCAGATTAGTAAAAAAGAAAAAGGAGAAGAATCAAATAGATGCAACAAGAAACGAAAAAGGGGATATCACCACAGATTCCACAGAAATACAAATTACCATCAGAGGTTACTACAAACAACTCTATAAATATAAACCAGTAAACTTGAAAGAAATGGATAAATTCCTGGACACTGGCACCCTCCCCCAAGCCTAAACCAGGAAGAAGTTGAAACCTTGAACAGACCAATAACAAGGGCTAAAGTTGAGGCAGCAATTAATAGTCTACCAACCAAAAAACAGTCCAGGTCCAGACCAGTTCACAGCTGAATTCTACCAGATGTACAAAGAGGAGCTGGTAACATTCCTTCTGAAACTATGCCAAACAATCCAAAAAGAGGGAATCCTTCCGAAATCATTTTGTGAGACCAATATCATACTGATACCAAAACCCAGCAGAGACTCAACAAAAAAAAGAAGGCCAACATCCATGATGAACATCGATGCAAATATCTTCAATAAGCTACTGGCAAACCAACTGCAACAGTACATCAAAAAGCTTATCCATCACTATCAAGCAGGCTTCATGCCGGGGATGCAAGGCTGGTTCAACATACACAAGTCTATAAACATAATCCACCACATGAACAGAACCAAAGACAAAAACCACATGATTATCTCAACAGATGCAGAGAAGACCTTCAACAAAATTCAATAGCCCTTTACGCTAAAAACCCTCAATAAACTAGGTATTGAAGGAACATATCTCAAAATAATAAAAGCTATTTACAACAAACCTACAGCCAATATCATACTGAATGGGCAAAAACTGGAAGCATTCCCTTTGAAATCTGGCACTAGACAAGGATGCCCTCTCTCACCACTCCTATTCAATACAGTATTGGAAATTCTAGCCAAAACAATCAGGCAAGAAAAAAAAAATAAAGCGTATTCAATTAGGAAAGGAGTAAATCAAATTGTCACTATTTGCAGATGATGTGACTGAATATTTAGAAGATCCCATCATCTCAGCCCAAAATCTCCTTAAACTGATAATCAACTTCGACAAACTCTCAGGATACAAAATCAATGTGCAGAAATCACAAGCATTTCCATACACCAATAACAGACTTAAAGAGAGCCAAATCATGAGCAAACTCCCATTCACAATTGCCACAAAGAGAATAAAATAACTAGGAATACAAATAAGAAAGGATGTAAAGGATCTCTTCAAGGAGAACTACAAACCACTGCTCAAGGAAATAAGAGGATACAAACAGATGGACAAACATTCCATGCTCATGGTTAGGAAGAATCAATATCGTAAAAATGGCCTTAGTGCCCAAAGTAATTTATATATTCAACGCTATCCCCATCAAGCTACCGGTGACCTTCTTCACAGAACTGGAAAAAAATACCTTAAACTTCATATGGAACCAAAAGAGAGCCCACATAGCCAAGTCAATCCTAAGCAAAAAGAACACAGCCAGAGGAATCACACTACCCGATTTCAAACTATACTACAAGGCTCCAGTAATCAAAACAGCATGGTACTGGTACCAAAACAGAGATATAGACCAATGGAACAGAACAGAGGTCTCGGAGGCAATGCCACACATCTACAACCATCTAATCTTTGACAAACCTCACAAAAACAAGCAATGGGGAAAGGATTCCCTGTTTAATAAATGGTGTTGGGAAAACTGGCTAACAGTGTGTAGAAAGCAGAAACTGGGCCCCTTTCTGACACCTTACACTAAAATTAATTCCAGATAGATTAAACACTTAAACATAAGAGCTAACACCATAAACCTAGGCAATACCATTTAAGACATAGGCATAGGCAAGGACTTCATGACTAAAACACCAAAAGCATTGGCAACGAAAGCCAAAATAGACAAATGGGACCTAATTAAACTCCACAGTTTCTGTACAGCAAAAGAAACAATCATTAGTGTGAACCTGTAAACAACAGAATGGGAAAAAATTTTTGCAATCTACCCATCTGACAAAGGGCTAATATCCAGAATCTACAAAGAACTAAAAGAGATTTACAAGAAACAAACAAACCCATTCAACAGTGGGAAAGGGATATGAACAGATACTTTTCAAAAGGAGACATATATGAGGTCAAGAAACATGAAAAAATGCTCATCATCACTGATTATCAGAGAAATGTTAATCAAAACTACATTGAGATACCACCTCATGCCAGTTAGAATGGCGATCATTAAAAAATCTGGAGACAACAGATGCTAGAGAGGATGTGGAGAAATAGGAACACTTTTGCACCGTTAGGGGGAGTGTAAATTAGTTCAACCATTGTGAAAGACAGTGTGGCAATTCCTCCAGAACCTAGAAACAGAAATTCCATTTGACCCAGCAATCCCATTACTGGGTATATACCCAAAGGATTATAAATTGTTCTATTATAAAGACACATGCACATGTATGTTCATAGCTGCACTGTTTACAATAACAAAGACCTGGAACCAACCCAAATGTCCATTGACAATAGACTGGACAAGGAAAATGTGACACATGTACACCATGGAATACTATGCAGCCATAAAAAATGATGAGTTTGTGTCCTTTGTAAGGACATGGATGAATCTGGAAACCATCATTCTCAGCAAACTGACACGAGAACAGAAAATCAAACACTGCATGTTCTCACTCACAGGCAGATGTTGAAAAATGAGAACACAGGGACACAGGGAGGGGAGCATCATACACTGGGGTCTGTTGGTGGGGTGCCAAGGGAGGGATAGCAGTGGGGTGGGAAGTTTAGGGAGGGACAACATGGCGAGAAATGCCAGATGTACATGACGGGATGATGGAGGCAGCAAACCACATTGCCATGTGGGTACCTATGCAACAGTCCTGCATGATCTGCACATATACCCCAGATCCTAAAGTATAATTTTAAAAAAAGAAATAAATAAAATGCTGAAGATGGTATCAAAAAAATTATTAGAACTTATAAATGAATTTACCAATATCACAGGATACATCACAAAATAAACAAAACCAACTGTATTTCTATACACTGTATTAAGTATTTTTTTTATTCTGTATTTTTGATGCTTTCACATCTTGGGGCCTTGCTGACCCTGGAGGGACTGCCCCTTTCAGGGCTAGCCAATTCCTAGAGACAGAAAGAACCTGACAGTGAGCGCACTTTTTCATATGCAAACCAATCAACACCTTATCAAGTTCTTACCTGATATTTATACATATCCCAACCATCTCCTTTATCCAGTTCTCACTTAATACATATACAAATGTATCAAACAAGAAGATGGTACCTCCAATACACAAAGAGCTCCACAAACTGATTTTTTTAAGCCACCAGAGAAATTACAGACGTATTAAAACCTTCCACCAACAAAAGTTTTGAGCATTTATGTAAAATGCATAAAAATGGGCCATGATAAAACATAAGCTCAAAAATCTTAAAAAGAAAACTCCTAAAAGCTGGCATAACAAAATCTAAAAATCATTTCAAAGTTAGTATAACTGTTACTAGAAACCCATCTCCACAATGAGTATACATATGCCTTTTTTTCACTTTTATGTTATGCATCTCTTTATATTTGAATCATTCCCTTAAACTACAAAAACATTTTCAAATGTTTGTAAATATTCTTTTAAAAATTACTGCTATCAGCTGTTCTTCATGCTTTTCTTACTGGTCCCCTTACACATTTGAAATTGGACATTTCCAGCTCTTCTTCAGTCTGTTTTCAATCGAACCATGCTGGTTATTTCTGTACCAAAAACTATGTCACATAATGTACCTCCTTTCTAAACCCAAAATCTAAGTGAAAAATGATACAGGAAATAAAAGATGGGTAACTTGACTGCACAATATTATAAACACTACAATCAAAACTAAAAAAAAACAAAAAAAAAAACAGAAAAAATATGTGCTACAAAGATTTCATGCATTTATACAAGTTACTCTTTTTTTTGAGACGGAGTTTCGCTCTTGTTACCCAGGCTGGAGTGCAATGGCGCGATCTCGGCTCACCGCAACCTCTGCCTCCTGGGTTCAGGCAATTCTCCTCCCCCAGCCTCCTGAGTCGCTGGGATTACAGGCACGTGCCACCATGCCCAGCTAATTTCTTGTATTTTTAGTAGAGATGGGGTTTCACCATGTTGACCAGCATGGTCTCGATCTCTTGACCT
>NW_016107542.1:3347883-3353605 GCF_001604975.1 Cebus imitator | reverse complement strand
AAAATAAAAAAAAATAAATAAAAATAAAAAATAAAAATAAAAATAAAAAAAATAAAAAAAGAGTTATTAAAAAATAAAAATAAAATAAAATAAAATAAAATAAAATGAAAATAAAAAAAATAAAATAAATAAATAAAAAAATTAATAAGAAAATGAAGATAAATAGGCATTTCACAAAATAAATTATAACAGTCAACATAATTAAGAATCAGATAAAAGTACATAACAATGAGGTATTGTTTCTTCCGTAGCTGACTGGTAAACAAGAAGACTGGCAATACACAGTGTTAGCAAAGAAATGAGAAAAACAAGAATATCTAATAATTGTCCTTTGAAAAAGGACAACAGTAGTAGCACGCATATCTAATAATTCTATGAAACAGTCTGTAATACTGGGGAAAAAATTAATTAAAGGGGTCTGATAAACTGTGACATACTTAGCCAACAGAACACTATAAAGATATTAAAAATGATGTACACCAAGCATGGTGGCTCACGCCTGTAATCTCAGCACTTTGGGAGGACAAGGTGGGTAGATCACCTGAGGTCAGCAGTTTTGAGACCAACCTGGTCAACATGGCAAAACCCCGCCTCTACTACAAATACAAAAAATTAGCCAGGCATGGTGGCAGGAGACTATAATCCCAGCAACTCAGAAGGCTGAGGCAGGAGAATCACTTGAACCCCGGGGTGGGGCAGAGGGTACAGTGAGCCAAGATCGCACCACTTCACTCTAGCCTAGGCAAAAGAGCGAAACTCCGTCTCAAAAAAATTAAAATAACTTTTAAAAATGATGTATGTTTGGTTACATTATATCCTTAATATTATATTCTCTGCATAGCACAACACGGGCACTGAATATTTGAATAATTGATATTTAATAATTTATTTAATGAAAGATTGGTTAAAGACTGACTGATCTGTTGAGTAGGTGGCTGAATGATTCACTAGGAGAGAGAGTGACTGACTGACAAACCACACAACTAACAAGCTGAGTGAGGGAGTGACCAACTAAAAGAATAACCAACCAAATGAGCTGTGACCCTTTGAGTCACAGAATGAATAACTTATCAATGATTGAGTGACTAACAAAATGAATGAGTAGATGAATAAATTCTCTTATGAGTCAGTGAGTGACTGATGACTGAGTGCTTGGTGAATGGGGATTGAATAAATGAATTTTAATCCATGAAAAGATCTCTACAATACACTGTTGAGTTAAAAAGGCTCAATTTAAAATGAACAGGATGACACTATTCTTATAAAACTGTATCTCAATTTGTCACTATGCAGAGACATCCAGAATAATGTTAAAACTTGTTAAGTGGCTGGCTGCAGTGGTTCACACCTGTAATCCCAACACTTTGGGAGGCCAAAGTGGGCAGATCACTTGAACCAGCCTGAGCAACATGATAAAAACTCACCTCTACTAAAACTACGAAAATTAGCCAGGCATGGTGGCATGCACCTGTGGTTCCAGCTACTCAGGAGGCTGAGACTTGAGCCCAGGAGGCAGAGACTGCAGTGAGCAGAGATTGCAACTACACTCCAGTCTGGGTGTCAGAGTGGAACTCTGTCTCAAAAAAAACTTAAGTGTTATGGTTAATAATGAGTATCAACTTAATTGGATTGAAGGATACAAAGTATTGATCCTGGGTGTGTCTGTGAGGGTATTGCCAAAGGGGATTAACATTTGAGTCATCGGGCTGGGAGACACACCCTTAATTGGATGGGTACCATCTAATCAGAGGCCAGCAAATATAAAACAGGCAGAAAAACATGAAAAGGAGAGACTGGCCTAGTCTGCCAGCCTACATCTTTCTCCCAGGCTGGACGCTTCCTGCTCTTGAACGTCAGACTCCAAGTTCTCCAGTTCTGAGACTCAGACTGGCTCTCCTTGCTCCTCAAGCTTGCAGATAGTCTATTGTGGGACCTTGTGATCATGTAAGTTAATACTTAAAAGCATATATATACATATAACATATAACATATATATATATACATATGTCATAACATATGTAAAACATATATATTATATATATATATGTTTAGTTCTGTCCCTCTAGAGAACCCTAATATGTTAAGCAAATTCTCAATCACAAGAAGCACTTATAATTTTTTTTGCCCCTTTGATTGATTAATGTCATTTTTACATAACTTTTTATTCACTTGAATTTTTTATATGAAGAGACATTTGGTCAAAGCTTGTATACTACTACTGCCTCTTAAAACAGTGTATAAAATACATGCAAATAAGATATTTTAACATAATGCCATGATGCTTTCACTCAAGAAACAAGAAATCTAAGATGAATACTAACTCAACTTTTAGGCTTTAGAAGACAAAAGAATAAAAATAGCCATACATTTAAGGACTACTGAAGTCAAATGTCATCATTTTACCTTGGGCCACTGTAAGAAGTACATACATGTCAGGCAACAGTTTAAAAGACCTCCCGAGAAGACCGATGTCATGAAGAGAAGAAAATGTAAATTATTCTGCAAAATGTATCCCCTTTCTGGTTTTGGTTTTTGGGTTTGTTTGTTGTGATTTTTGGTCTTGGGAGCAGATTTTGAGTTACTCCTTAGAATCATGCTAAATGATGACTACAAAGGAAAGCCAGATTTATAATTCGTAACACATATACAAAAAAAGTGTGACAAAGATGAAACAAGTGCTTTAAATAGCTCTTTAAAAGTTGAAGTTTTCTCCCCTTAGGATCTCGTTTCAAAACCATCATATTTCAAGTTTGTATTACCAAGACATTTTAAAAACATTTTTAGAGGTAACGAGTTTGTGTTTAAAAAATAAAATTGCACAGCATTTAATTAATTCTACTGGTGAAATATTTAACACTATCCTCTGCTACCGATATTCAAAAAAATCTAGAAGTTATTTAAATTGGTATGAATTTGTTCATAATGATTTTGTAAATACTGGCATGCTAGAAGAACACTGAATATTTCAGATATTCCTCTGAAATAATTCTTTTAAGATTATCACAACGCAGTCAAAAATAAAATTAAGCACCTATGGATAAACAAGGAAAGAGTGAGGAATATATAAATATGGAAATGAAGCATTTCTGCAGACACTGAAGCATTCTGTTTTGGAAGGACTTACTGTGACTCATCAATCAGATAGACTTATACTATAATGCACTGTTTTCTTCTCTGAGTCATTCCCCAGGTCCTAAAATCCACTCTAATGAATCTTTCCATATCAAACCTTTATAAAAGCAATATATTCAACTGTTGTTATAAAATGAGGCTGAGGAGTAGAGCAGGGTTGATATAGTTTGGATGTTGTCCCTTTTAAATTTCAGGTGTTGCACTGTAAGCTCCATTGTTGGAGATGAGGACTGGTGGGAGGTGATTGGATCATGGGGGTGGATTTCTCATGAATGGTTTAGCAGCATCCCCCTTGGTGCTGTCCTCAAGATACTGAGTTGTTGCATGATCTGGCTATTTACAAGTATGTGGTATCTTCCCCCTCACTCTCTTTTGCTCCAGCTCTCACAGTGTGATATGCCTGCTCCCTCTTAGTTTTCGACCAAAAGTAAAAGCTCTGGGAGAACTCCTCAAAAGCTGAGCAGATGTCAGCCCCCTGCTTGTAAGCTTGCAGAACCATCAGCTAATTAAACCTCTTTTATTTATAAATTACTCAGCCTCAGTTATTTATTTACAGCAATGCAAGAACAGACTAACAAGCCAGGCACAGTGGCTCCAGAACCATAATCCCAGCACTTTGGGAGGCTGATGCAGAAAAATCACTTGAGCCAGGAGTTCAAGACCAGACTTAGCAATATGGTGAAACCTCATCTCTACAAAAAAATACAAAAATTAGCCAGGCATAGTGGCACTCACCTGCAGCCCCAACTACTCAGGAGGCTGAGGTAGGAGGATCACTGGACCCCAGGGAAGGCAAGGCTGCAGTGAGCTATCTTCTCTCCTCCAGCCTGGGTGACACAGTGAAACTGTCTCAAAAAAAAAAACAAAAAACACGTGTAAAAGGAGAGAACTCCCACCATGAAGACTGTTCCTAATACAGTGTTACTTTTACTGACCACCATAACCAGAGGCACTATGAATCAAACTTACTACACTGAAGGTATGTCATTTTACTTCTAATAATTTCAAATTTTCATAATAATAAATATCCAATAATCACAGAATATTTATCTTTAAAAGTCTGTGGCAGGGATAGGTGGGGGTGAAGACATGGATAATGCTTTTTAACAAGACAAGGTCCTAATCATACTCCAGCAATATCATTGTAATTGAAGATCAGATACAATGAAAACTATATTTCACATCACCCCTGCCCCTCCTCAAAACAAACCAAAAAAAAATCTACAATACCTCATGTATTTAAAAAAATAAATTATAATAAAGTATAAATTATTTATTTTAGATTTATAATAAATTAAAAATCCAGACTTACCTTTAATTCTGTCTTCTCTAACCTGGCCAATTAACCATAGATCTAATAATTCAACATTAAATTAACTTATCCTTAATGGTTCCAATCTCAAATGACTTGACCTATCCTATGGATTGCCATGATGAAACAACATGCTTCCCTCAGTATGCAAATTTAATACAAATAAAACCCTATTGTAAATTTTTAACAGTTTAAGGCCAAAAATAGATTAATAAGAGCAGACTCGTAAGTTAGCAAATGCCCATTAAGTACAAAAAATAACTTAATATTTCACAATAAAGTTTTTTTAAAAAGGTAAAATTAAAATGAAAAACTAAGGTTAAAGTTTAAAATCAGAAATAAACAGGAAAATTAAATAGAATAAAGTGAATAACCGGCAAAAAGATCTGCTTCTATTGCTAAACGCATGATTTATTCATTTTATTTTCAAGTACTTGAATGCTTCCCATATGCTAATAAATATTATACAGGACTTGGAAACAAATGAATAGAAATACTGCCCAAGAACTCACAATATAGTTTCACAGGAGCCAGTTAGAATGAAACAAAATCCAGAAATAGATTCAACTACACATACAATTTTCAACACGAGCATTTCACAGCAGGAGAGAAAAGAAGGATTATATGACAAATAGTATTGAAAGTGGACCACCATCTAGGGGAAAAAAGTTGCATCCCATATTATATCTTGCATCAGTATAAATTCCAGATGGATCAGGAAAATGAGGGAGAGTCTCAAAATATAATTTCAGGGTCAAGAAGGGACCTATCTAGATGCACAACAACAACAAATCACACTATCAACAGAATCGAAAAGATAAAAAGACAATCTAGGAAAAACAAACTCAGAACTATCTTCCTTAGTCTAAGAGCTCCCACAAAGCAAAGTACAGTAAAAGGACAATAAATCCAATAGAAAGTGGGCCAAGATATGTTTTCCAAAAAAGAAGAATGAAAAGCAAATTAAAATTAAGATTCTATTTTTCATATCTCAAGTTGGCAAAGATAAAGCCATCTGAAAACATGTTAGTAAAGGTATAGAAAAGCTTAAACTGGGCCGGGCGCGGTGGCTCAAGCCTGTAATCCCAGCACTTTGGGAGGCCGAGGCGGGTGGATCACGAGGTCAACATGGTGAAACCCCGTCTCTACTAAAAATACAAAAAATGAGCTGGGCATGGTGGTGCATGCCTGTAATCCCAGCTACTCAGGAGGCTGAGGCAGGAGAATTGCCTGAACCCAGGAGGCGGAGGTTGCGGTGAGCCAAGATCGCACCATTGC
>NW_016107542.1:3341247-3347758 GCF_001604975.1 Cebus imitator | reverse complement strand
CATCTGACAAATTTACAAAGATACTTACTACTTTTTGAATTCTAAAACTTTTTAATGTGTTCAAAAAAATGGATAAATTTTTAGAGAAAGAATAAAAAGAGACAAGTACAGACAACTCTCAAAGAGTTTTGCTCCGAAGGGGAGTGAAAAATGGGGCCACAGCTTGAAGAAATGTGGAGTCAACTAATGATTTAAATTGGGAATTGGCAGAGCACAGTTCACACACATCAAATTTAACTAGTTGCCTGTTTTATAAATAAAGCTTTATGAGAACACAGCCATGAGCCATGTCTGTTCATTTGTATATTGTTGATAACTGCTTTTGCACTACAAAGGTGGAGCTGCGTAGGTGCAAGAAAATCCAAAATATTTACTTTATGGTCCTTAATAGAAAAATCCTGCCAATCCCTGGTTTAAATCAGTAATTCTCACAATCTATGCCCCAGAGCAACATTATCAGATCACCTGGAAACTCACAGATGCAAATCCTCAAGTCCTACTCCAGATCTAATGAAACAAACTGGGACTGTGGCCCAGCAATTTGTGTTTCAACAAGCCCTTTTGGTAATTCTGATAAGAACCACTGGGTTAGAGAACGGTTCTAGCACAGTTAATTCTTACTATCTTCAATAGGTTCTTGGAAACTGACTTTAAGTAAACAATGTGTAACAAAATCCATTTTTGTTAACAAAAATTAAAGTTAAGTTAAACAAGGTTAAATTAAACAAAGTGTAACAAAACCCATTTTTCAGTAGGTTAATTGAGATAAGCAAGTTCCTATGGCATATTTACGGCCACAAAAACATCATCAGACTTCTAAAGAAGGACCCCAAACACTTTGATTATTAAACATTGAAATAAATGTCAGCTATACACACATTTAAGAAAGATTAATAAAAACAAGTAAGATAATTATTCACCCAATTCAGTTTAGTCACAAGCAGCTAAAGCCTGTCCTAGCAGCTCAAGTCACAAGGTAGGAACCAACCCTGGACAGGACACTATCCGTTACAAGGCACATTCATACATACATGCTCACTCAGACTGAGACCATTTAGACACATTGATCCGCTAACACATACATCTTTGGGATGTTAGGGGAAGCCGGAGCACCCCAAAAAACCCACAAAGACATGGGGAGAATGTCCAAACTTTACACAAACAGTGGCTCCAGCCAGGAATCAATGTTTTTTCTTATCAATGTTACGAATAAACAACAATTATTCAAGGACCTGCTGTGTAGCCAGGAACAGATTAAAGATCCTTTGCGTTCACACATTTAAAAGGTCTTGAGAAAACTTCACGGAAGCCTAAAGCCCTCAAGGAGCTATCAGTGAGGACTTCAAGGAAAGAGAGAGAAATGGTAGGGAAAGCTGAATAAGAGGAGACCCTTGTTTTACACTAGCACAAAGTTTAGCAAAATTATCACCTACAGCAACATGGAAAATAAAATACATACCTGACCTAATGAATTAAGGAGATTCTCTGCAGGAAGTTAAAGAAATTTGGCTTCTTCTAGGTGCCTGTATCATTGAGAGAACAGAGAGATGAACTAAATAATGAGCTATTCACTTTTTGAGTAGAATTTCAAGATGTAAAGGACTCAGAATAATCTTTTCAGCCAGCAAAGTGTCAAATAAAAAGAGCCTCAGAGCAAAGGTCCAATCTAGGGTGTGACTATAAGATCCTTTCTTAAGATCTAAATCACCACCTCATAGATCCTTTCAGACAAAATATTATCTAAGGATCTAGCTTAGGGGAGGAAAGAGTTCCTCTCAAAAGAAATTTGTGGATATGGCTTCTGCCTGATGGTACAGATAATAAACTGTTACACAGGAAGTCCACAAAGTTTTTAAAGGAGTTGTATCTGCTTGGAATGAAAGGGATAGCTGGTATAATAAAAGGAGGCCTTTGGACCCTGAAGCACTCACTACAGGCAGGAAGCAAGCTTAGAGTTACTCTTACAAATAAAAAGCATTGTATATGGGTTGGGTGCAGGGTTAGGGGACATAAACAATTCAGAAAATAAACCCAAAAAAAGCAGCAGCCTATGGCCCACTAAGAACAACTTTCAGGAAGCAGCACTGAAACCTAATCAAGGAACTGGCAACGTGTGCCCAGTGGGGTTGCAAAATTGCTATAGACTGTGCCTACCTTATGCTCCTCTTGAAGAGAAATGTCTACTGCAGATAACCTATGACTTTTCAATCTTGCATGTTAAGTATGTGGGGGATATATAAACTATCTCTTCATGGGTTCTCATTTCAGGAAGAACCATACCCAATTAACCATATTCAAGAAAACTATTTTGTACCTGGACCTGACATGTATGAGAGATACTGGACTCTGAGCTACTGTCATGATAAGATGTGAATCAGGGACCTTTGAGGAGACGCTTAGTGTATTTTGCATGTGTTTTAGAAACAGGATGGATGTGAAGTTTGGCACAATGGCAAACTATTGCAATAGTATTAATAGTTGTCCAGAGATGGCCGTAACAATATTTCCCATCCCACATGCTTTTCTTCCACAGTGTGAACTTGCCACTCCCCCATCAAATCTAAACAGGCTTCTGGCACACTTACAACCAGTACAACATGGCAGAAGTTACACTGTACAGCTGCCAAGGCTAAATCATAAAAGATTTATGCTGAGACACACTGACACACTCACTTTTAATTCTCTATTCACCACTATGAAAGGTGACCACCCTGAAGCCCCCATAGTGTGAGAAAATCCAGGCCACATGTACATGCTCCAGTTAATAACTCAAATAACACCCTGGTCAACAGCCAGCATCAACTACCCATAATGTGAATGAAGACACCTCCAGATGATTCCAGTCCTCTGCCTTCAAGTTACCACCACTGGCTGGCAATTATTCCCAATTCATGTCCCAGTAGCCATTGTGGAGCAAAAACAAAGTCATCCCTGGTGTGCCCTTTCTGAATTACTGACTCATGATATCTGTGAGCCTAATAAAGTACTTGTTTCAAATCACTAAGTTTTGGTGAGATTCTGTTACACAGCAATAGCAACCAGAGTAATACTGATGAAAATAATCCAGTAGAGGGAAGAATTAAGAAGGCAAGAAAAAGAGGGGAGAAATATAATGGTAAAGCCCTTGAAGGCAAAGGGATGAGCTCTTCTACACAGTTGAATGGAGAAGCTTTAGAGAGGATGCTAAATAATTCATTCATTGTAAAGAGGAAAAGGGTAATGTGCAGAGGACAGGTAGTTGCCTGGTGAACAGGAATCAGAGACTGGGAAAGGAGATGTGGAGGGGTGGTAGGAAAGAGTCTGCTGGCTTTTGTCCTAAACATTGGTAAGCCATTTGTTTTTAAACTTTATACACATTTTACCATATGATCCCACTTTTTAAAGTAAACAATTTTTTAAAAAGATTTAGTCTATTCCCTCAATAGACAAGACTGAGTGATTATGTGACTTGTTCAAAATCATATACCATGTGGACAGCAGGGTCAGTCCCTTACCCCAATTTCCAAAACAGTGCACTTATTCACATCACATTGCCTTTTATATTATAAAAATATTACCTAATAGTACTATATTTCATAATCATAATTTATTAAACTAAAATCATTTGGTAAGAATGAATGACTACTCTGTTTCCAATAACTGCGACCAAAAAGGTGAGCAGAAGAACGTTCTTGGGAAGATCAAAATAAACAGGCAAGCAAAGTAAACAGCTGTGGACCATTCCAACCTAGTTAAGCCCTTGTAACTATACTGAAGGTCTTCAAAAAAATAATGCTTCTCTTTCTTCTTTCTAGTATCCCTAATTTCATCAACCATTTGACCCTCAGTTAAGTTACCTACCAAGAATTTCTCCTTCCTTTCAGAAACAAATATTTTATCACTTTATTCAAATTTTACCAGTACAAAAGCACCTAGAGATGGCTTGTCTAACCTTCTATCATTCAGACAAAACACAGAACTAATGTACATAGGAATAGTAGTACCTGGATAGTGTGATATATAAGAGAATACAGACAAATGACAGACACTGTTGAAAAATACCTCCCAGGTTTTATTATGCCTAAAATCCTCATCCTTAGTCCTAGTGATAGAGAGCTTTGGAAAAGTCTCCACTGATCCCCCAACTGGCAAATCCAAAGGTCTTTTGTTAAACCAGAGAGAAGAAAATATTAACAGTGGTTATTTCCACATAGGGAAAGTATAAGCAATTTTCTTCTGTTCTTATAGATTTCGTATGAGGAAAAACACCAGTACATATTTTTAAGACCTTTTTTCAGATCTGATTCTTCTCATTTTTTGGCAATGATCAACATATTGATCATCTCCCCTCCTAACCTAGCCACTAATATGCCTCTCTCATGTTAACTGTTCCTTCTTTGTCTCCTTCACCCATTCTTCTCCTTTCACCCACCCTCTAATTATGGGCAATCACCAAGGCTCAATCTCACTCAGCTCCATTACTCTTTTCTCTAAGTACCACAGCACCAGACTTAACTTCTCAAATTCTAGTCATACGTCCCACTGTAGGCTATCAATTTTCACTTGCCTATCCCACTGCCCCTGCAAACGCAACCTATCCACAATAAAGGTTCGACTGTCTACATCCCCTCAACAGCTACTAAAACTACCATACCTATTTGTGTTAGTAACTGCCATTAATCAAACGGCAGGTTCTTTGTCATTAACTAGCTGAGTAACTTTGGACACATTTTTAAATCTCTCTGGTCTGATTCCTAATATACAAAATATATAAACTAACTTAGATGTTCTAAGATGTCTTGGAGTTCCAATACTCTTTGATTTCCTCTGTGACTGAACAGCAAACCTTCAAGGTAAGGTAATCTTTAATCACTCTCTGCCCTCCGTTCTCCCTTCTTATCCAGTCCATAATGAAGTCTTGTGACATCTCTCCAATCTGACTTATTTCTACTAAATCCAAGTCCTTGTTACTTCAGGCCTCAATTATTTTCCTACCTGTCTCTACCACTTCTTTTTCCAATTCACATGATATGTAGCACTGGTACTGCTTTGATTTTCCTAAAATATTTACTTCAGCAAGCTCTTTCTAAATTCAAAACTTTTAAAGCTTCTCCATATCCATGGGTCAAAGGACATTCTTCTCATCCTAGCATTTAAAGGCATCCATAATTGAATTCCAACTACATTTTTAACATAATTTCTTATACTACTCTTTCACATAAACCTTCATTTCAGTCAAGTTGTTTTATATATTGCTCTCCGAACGTATCATACATACATACATATTTTGCCTTTGCTTACCTCCTCTACCAGTTCCTTCCTGTTATAAAAAATCTCTGTTCATCTCAATTCTAAGTGGTCTAAAATATCTATAAGTTTTATTATTTATCTTATCTGCCCAATTATACCGTGTATCCTTAGAAAAAGGAACTTATAAATTTCTTTGTTTCTCTTTTGGATACAACTAAGTACCTTCTACATTTCAAGTATTAATAAATATTTGTTTGGTGATTATAGTTTCTTATCACACAGTCAACATGTATTTCTTAAAATACTGCCCATGTGCTCTCCACTGTGTATGTTTTTTTTTTAATCTAAGGTACTGTTCTAAAAGAATACACAAACAACTTGAAAAGATATGGCTAACACTAGGGAAATAACTATCAAACAACTAAAGCATGGCATACAATTAACCCATGTGAAGAGTTCTAAAACTAAAGAGCTACAGAAATGTAAAGAGGAAACAAAGAGGAATGAAGAACATGAGCAAAAATTAAAGGACAGAAGAAGCATAGCTTATTATTAGAAAGTGTGGAAACCAGCTTACAAGCTTAACGACTAAAGAACCTTAGACAAAAGGCTGAATAAATAGGGCAGGTGTTGATAACAATCTCGAAAGTCAAGAAAGTTTAATAAGTAGAAATTGGTAAGCCACTGAAGATTCTGGGACAAGGGAATGCTATAATAAGGAGTATTAGAGTAGCATTTCTAATGAGGATAAACAGAAGGAAGAAACACTGGATTCTCAGAAGTTCAAATGACTTTCAAGAGCCTAGGCTCAGGAAACATGTCCTGGGATTCACATAGTAAAGGAGGGAAAGCAGAGATATGAAAAAGAAAAGAAGTATGGACATTCTGAATCGGAATAAGAGATAAATGAAAGAAGTAATCTAAAGATGATGCCTAATTTAAAGCCTACATGATTAGAAGAAAATAAAGGGGACGGGGCACGGTGGCTCACGCCTGTAATCCCAGCACTTTGGGAAGCCAAGGCAGGTGGATCACAAGGTCAGGAGTTCGAGACCAGCCTGGCCAAAATGGTGAAACCCCATCTCTACTAAAAATACAAAAAATTGCTGGGCATGGTGGCATGCGCCTGTAGTCCCAGCCACTCCGGAGGATGAGGCAGAAGAATCACTAGAACCCAGGAGGCGGAGGTTGCAGTGAGCCAAGATTATGCCACTGTACTCCAGCCTGGAAGACAGAGCAAGATTCTGTCTTACCAAAAAAAAAAATGTGATTCATAATGAAA
>NW_016107542.1:3334800-3341217 GCF_001604975.1 Cebus imitator | reverse complement strand
AAAAAAAAAAAAAAAAAAATTAAAGGGTAGAAAATGGTAACTTTCACCTGAGGCATTCTGAGTTTAAGGAGAGAATCAGAAATAGAAGCAGACCACCAGTACAGGAAAAACCAGGAAGTGACCAGTACAACAAGTTAGCAATAGGATTAGTTTTAAAATCAAAGAACTGGGCAGAAGTTATAAACATGTTACGTAGAAGAAGAAATATATTAAGCCATGATCAGCTGGTACTAGCTTTGTATCAATAATTTTATCAGAAAAGCAAACTAAAAGCTAAAGCGGAGGTTTCCAAATCCTTTCTGGGAGTCCCAAGTCTTAGCAATTTTTTCATGACACCCCTAGGCCAAAAGAAATAGGTTCGAACAACTTAATTAGTAGTTATGTCCTTACAACTTAGTGTCTGTTGAGCACTGTAGAACTTATCAAACCTTAGAATCAAATTGGACAATACCACATTGTCATTCCCTGTTCTACATTCACATTTTCATGTAGTAGTTGCTTTTTATCAAAGAAACCTCTGAAAATACATCTTTACAAAGACATGACATCGTAGAAAGGGGTGTAGGTATATAATGTTGAAACCATGAACTACCTCAAAACAAAAGCTGAAGCCTGAGGTGCTCTGGGCACCTCAGCACACAGTTTGGGAAACTGGGAGCCAACAGGAGGGGTCTAAAACGGAGTGGGGAGTGGGTGGGAAACAATGGAAAAGGAGCAAAAGAAAGGTCTTAGGACAGTTAACCACAAGGGGGCAGCACAATAATTGGTAGGGGCAGCACGACGGGGGTTCAAGCAAAGAGATAAGTCAAACCTTTCCATACAAAGGCTGTAATATACTCTCACCATTTCAAGCCCTTAAAGTTCTTTATCTCTTTACACTAGAAAGGAAGAAACACCAGTGGCTGGCAGATCACCTTATGCAGTCATTCTGCCCTTCTCTGAATCTTCTTTGCCTGCCCAGCCATGAACAGTAGCCAAGACTTTTATAAGAGCTAAGAAATTTACAACTTTGCCTGTGTCTTATCCAATTCTCACAACAATCTTATAAGGAAGAGAAGCTAAAAGAGTCGTAAACAATACATCTTTTTTTTTTTTTTTTTTTTTTTTGAGACAGAGTCTCACTGGTGTGCAGTGGTACCATCTCGGCTCACTGTAACCACCACCTCCCAGGTTCAAGCAATCCTCCTGCCTCAGCTTCCCACGTAGCTGGCATTACAGGTGTGTGCCACTACACCTGTTTAACTCTTGTATTTTTTTTTTTTTTTTTTTTTTGAGACGGACTTTCGCTCGTTACCCAGGCTGGAGTGCAATGGCGCGATCTCGGCTCACCGCAACCTCCGCCTCCTGAGTAGCTGGGATTACAGGCACATGCCACCATGCCCAGCTGATTTTTTGTATTTTTTTTTTTTTAGTAGAGACGGGGTTTCACCGTGTTGACCAGGATGGTCTTGATCTCTTGACCTCGTGATCCACCTGCCTCGGCCTCCCAAAGTGCTGGTATTACAGGCGTGAGCCACCGCGCCCGGCCTAACTTTTGTATTTTTAGTAGAGATGGGGTTTCACCGTGTTGGCCAGGCTGGTCTTGAACTCATGACCTCAAGTGATTCTCCAGCCTCAGCCTCCCAAAGTGCTGGGATTACAGGAATGAGCTACTATGTCCAGCCATAAATAATACAACTCTTAAGTGGCAAAAACACTAGGATTCAAATCCAGATCTCACTCCAAAGCCAAAGTACTTTCCTACTCTGCCTCAAAAGCATCCCACCTTTCAGCAATAGCCAGGTGAAGTAGAGAAGCAATCTCATAGTCCCTTATCTGAGACACCTGTCTCAAATGACCAAAAGTACAAAACAAAAAATCCCTAATGAGTCCCTAAAACATGCTATAAATTGCAAATACAGGATATTCAGTTAGAGCAAAAACAAGCACGGTGTGCTCTTCTAGTCATCAACTACTGCAACTTTCCTATTCAGGTAAATACATGTACTATTAAGGCAAGTGCTGGATACATCCGGTTTGTACATACATTACACACCAACAGACAGACAAATGCATGTACAAGCGATTCCCACACAAAGTGGTATAAGGTGAGGCAGATGGGGAAAGGGAGGGAAAAGTTGATTGTTCACCTTCAAATGTTCTCAGTGTTATATCAAAATACAAGCTGAACACCCCTAATCTGAAAAGCTCCAAAATCTGAAACATTTTGAGCACCAACATGATGCCACAAAGGGAAAATTCCACACATAATTACTTAATACAAACTTTGTTTCATGCACAAAAATATTGCATAAAATGACTTAGTGGCTGTGTGAATAACGTGTGCATGAAACATAAACGAATTTCGTATTTACACTTGAGTCCCATCCCCAAGATATCTCATTATGTATATGCAGACATCCCAAAATTTAAATCCGAAACACTTCCGGTCCCAAGCATTCTGGAGAAGGGATTCAAAATCTTTATTTGCAGTAGCCCCAAAACTCACTGTACAAACTTACTATGAAACCAGAAACAAACATCTCCCTTATTCCCATTTCTAGTTTCCTTCTCCATATTTCGCCCTCCCTCTACGACATACTCAGCCGCTCCTACCCTTTCATTCAGAGGAAAGGAGTTTCTCCTGACACATTAGTAATTACCGGAAAACAAACTGGGTAAATTCAACCGACACAGCTAGCTTAGGCAGATAAAACCATCAGGAAGCATTCAGTGTGGCAGCAGAAAACCCAGCAAGAATGGCAAACGTGTTCTTCCAAAAGCTATCTCTTATTGCTTGGAAATAATCCTCTTTGAAGGATTAAGAATCTCTAGCTGCTCAAGGAGAAAGGGTAACGGACAACGTTCTACGTTTCTCTGCAAAGTCATTGTATGTGTAAAGCCAGCAAAAAATGTTTCTTAAAGGATCCAAGACGAACACCACAACACCCCAAAATTACTCTCCCAGATCAACATGAAAAGTTTAGCACTGACATTTTCCGAGGAGTAAGCAACAATGAGCCCTGCCTGTCTTCACAGGCTTCCAGCCTTCCTACGCACGCACTCCCAGCTCGCGACACCCTCGCCTTTATTGCAGCGAAAAAGGATAGCACACCCACCGTCGCGGGAGGAGGAAGAGCCTCTTTTTCTGCAGAAGAGAAACAGTTCACATCTTGTTCCTGTTGCCTGCTTCTAAAACCTAAAAAAAGAAGCAGCAGTTACTACTACCACATAAATTCAGGGAAAATGGATGTTTTTTCTAGGCTGTTTAGCTGTCTAGAAAATTTTTTAAAGGAATAAGGAGGTGGAGGGGTGCGGGAATTACAATACACAAAAGGAAGCAAATATCACTAGTAAAGACTTGTTCTAGGTGTCGTCTTAAAGAGGAAGATTTTTCTGGCTCAGAAGTTTGCTGCTACTCGCAGGGGGTGGGGAAGCGGGATTAGAAGATAGGAAGGGGGTTGAGAGACAACTGCCACCCCCACCCAGACAGAAGCCAGGCAGCTAGAACACCTACCGGCTACCCCGATCAGGCGACCAGAGCGCGCCCTCGAGCCCGCAGGGGCGGCTCCTACCCGGCGGGCCAAGGTCTGCGAAGCCCCGAGGCGGGCTCGGCTCCGAGCGACCTCCAGGCTGGGCCCTCGGGGGCCCTCCCGTTCGGGCTTAGCTCCCACTCACATCCCTCGGCGGCAAGAACCAGGCCTCTCCCTGCGCCGCGGCAGCTCTCCGCCCTGACGCGCGCCGCAAGCCCGGTCCCAGGGGCCGGAGGGGCCGAAACGCCGAGGTGGCGGCGTGAACACCCGAGAGAGCTGGGCGCTAGCCCAGCCTGTCAGCGTCGAGGGAGGCCGTTAGCGGCGTCCGCTGCTGCCCCCTTCTGCTCCTCTTCCTCTCTCCTTCCTGCAGCTCCACACCACCCCCACTTCGGGCAGCTGGGAAGCCCGTCACAGTCGTTGTCTCCACCCTCTTCTGGGCCACACCATCTTCTCAACGCCGCGGGCGACACTGGCTTAGACGCCCTATTAGCTTGGAACTCAACCTCTCGGTTGGCCTGCAGTCTCCCGGACTGGGCCGGGCCGCACGGAGGCTGCCGGAGACCCGAGGAGCGTCCCGCACTGCGCGTGCGCCGCCGGCGCCGGCCGCGAGACTCGCAGGTGGGGGCCGGGCAGGGCGGCGCCCTCTCGGGAAGTCGGCAGGCGCGCGTGGAGATTCCCGGGACTGCCCCTGGACGTGAGCGCGCAAGGAAATTAAGGTGGCGACGCCCACCGAAACACTGGGGCCCGGCGGGAGCTAGGTGGCGGCGCTGGGCCCGGCCCTCCATAGATGGGCGGGTGTACGTGTGGCAGCCGCCAGCCCGGGAAGCGGCCGGGAGTGAGTCAGCCTGGCCGGCCCCCCCAGCACCCATCCTGCAGGGGAGGAGGCCGGGCTGCCTCCACGCTGAGGCTCCCCTCCCCGCACACTTGTCAGCTTTCTGCTTTTGCTTCCACATTCCGGATACAGCAGACTTGTGCTTCCCCAGTCCAGGCTGCTAGGCCGAGAAGAAGTGGCGCCAGGGGGCGAGGACAACGCGCTCACTCGCGCTGTTTCGCGACAGTGCAGCCTGGATCGCTTGACTCGGATCAGGCACCTTGGCTGAAAAGGGGTGAGAGTGAGATGAAGCGCCCAGCTGCCTGCGGGTTGGCGGCAAGGCCTAGCTAATGTTTCTCTAGGCCTTTACCGCTGTGACCTGGTGTAGCCCAGGAGAGGGTGGAGACCACGTCTGTGACGGGCTTCCAGGCTGCCAAAGGGCCTCATTCATTTATTCAAATATTTACTGAGTGTCTACTAGGTGCTGGCCTGTAGGTTCCCAGAGATACTAGGTGAACACTACCCCACACACTCCTTGCCCTGCTGGATTGTATTCTGATGAAAGCAACAAAAGCAAGAAATAAACAAACAAAAAACAATTTACATGCATAATGTGCAGGATGTGTAATTGCCACTAAGAAAATGCATAATTTTCTACTTCCATATACATAATAACAAAGAAAAGAAGTAGAAAGTGAGGAGGGGGTGTGCCACTTTAGGGTGGCCAGGAACGAATTCCTAGAATAAGTGGCATTTGAGCAGAGATCTGAAGGATGAGAATGAGCCAGTCCCTGACTGTCTGGGAAAATAATTTCAGGCAGAGGGACTCCTGCAGGCAAAGACTTTGAGAAGGGAATGTGTTTGCCAAGTTGAAGGATCAGGAAAGAGCTCACTGTTGCTGGAGGACACTGAAGAAGGGGGCACTGGTAAAAGCTGAGACCAAAGACTCACCAGACTGTACAGGGCTTTTTTCAAATATAAGCCCTCTTTCTTATTATTTTTCAAGTATTACCATCAACCTAAATGAAGTGATGCATTCATAGCTCCTGTTTCCCCATACACAAGTGATGCTGCTATTCAAGTCTGTCTTGTACTTAATGGTTGGTTTAAATAAACCTCACCAAAGCAACTCTTGCATTTCTTCTTACATAATACGCATTGCAAAAGGTCTTTAAGCAAATGATAACAGCATAGGAAATGACTTGAATTCACCCTGACACTTTCAAAGTAAATAATGAGCTATGTAAGACGGAGAGATTTGCAGGAAAATTGCATTCCTACAGCCACTGCTTCATAGGCAATATATAGGCAAAATTAATTAGAATTTCTAATTACTAATTGTGACTCAATTGACTTAGAATATCAAGGCCACAGTAAAAGACTACCAAAAGAGTTCTTTTTTCCAGCAAACAAAAACTGATACTGGGATAAAAGCTAGAACATAGACCCACACAATGAAGAAGAGCTGAAGATGGCCTTAATGTCCTGGTTATACGAAAAGCATCTGACCTGTGGAAATGCAAACATTATCTTTTGTGAGGGGGAAAAAAAAATGCTTGTTTTAGAACTCTGAAACAGTGTTACTTTCATTATAAGTGATGTTTCTATATTTTGCAGTGATATGCTTATGTAACAGGCATGGTATCTGTTACTGTCCACAGCCTGTTTGCAGGGAGAAGCCATTTGGAATTAGTGAATATTGAGGATTTTTGTGTGGGGGACCAGATTCTTTTCTTAATATTAATGATATGAGTATGGAAGATGAGGTGGATAGGGCATATATTATTCATAAGCCTATAGAATTGAGAAATCCTCTGTCTACCCACATAGAAAGAGGAAGCAACTTGCCTTCTGTCATTCAGAGAGTGAAAGCCTCTCATCACTAACACATGATTTCAAGTCAATGCTACCTGGAATGTTGAGGTTTTCTCACTCTGTGATTTTTGAGCTCTTTATGTGATTCCTGGTAGTGGCATACCTAGAAATATGCTCCTCAAGGCAAACATTTCAGGAAATTTCCCCTATTGTTTGATAATGATAAAAAGAATTCCAAGGAATTTGACCAAGTCTTTCAGGACATTTTTTTTTTTTTTT
>NW_016107542.1:3303842-3334515 GCF_001604975.1 Cebus imitator | reverse complement strand
TGATCCACTGGCCTCAGCCTCCCAAAGTGCTGAGATTATAGGCGTGAGCCACTGTGCCCAGCCCTCAGGACATTCTTTCACACAATATGAAGAAACAAGAAATGCGAGCTGTGGGGTAACACATTTAGATTCAAGACTTTGTGGCAAGATCCAATGGGAAAAAATAACAGATAGGTGGTGACTGTGGGGCCAGTGTGTAGTGTCTTGAGCTTTGGTTCTTCTAGTGTTGGCCAGCATGGCAGCAGTGATTCTTGACTGCTATACCCAAACCTGCCCCAATCCCAGCAAGACTGACTCAGTAAGTGTGAGAGGGGGCACTGGCTTCTATATCTTTTTAACATTTTTTTAAGTGGTTTGACATAAAGCCATGGGTGAAAATCCTTGGCCAAGGGTTTAAGAACTTAGAGTCCAGACCACCCAGGTTTCTTTCTATCACAGCTTTCGCCAAGAAAGTTTATTTAGATTTTCTAAGCCTCTGTTTCCTCATCAGTCTAATGAGGATAACAATCTCCGCTATAGAGAGATTTTGAAGATTAGATGAAAAAGTATTTAAAAACCCTTAGCACAGTTATCAAATGCCTATTATATCTGTGGCAGGATCAATTTACCAATATAACCAAGCTGAGAGGTATAAGAAATTTGTTGAATTTAATTAGGAAGCTTGAAGTATTTATCACAGTTTATTGCACTAAACAGGACTGGTGTGGGCTGGTAGGATAAGGACTGAGTTGTAATACGGATAAATGCAAAGGTCTGCATTTGAATTTTTTAAAATGGAACTATATCATTAAATGATAAGATCATGAAAACATCATTCTGAAGGGGGACATAAATGTGAGCCCCAAAAAAGATACAGGAAAGTCTTTGGAAGGGGAAACAGGCTGCAACAAAGAGCTTGGGACAGGTCCAGGGGCTAGTTTCTTTCCAATATAGGGAAGATTTACTTTTCTGAAGGCAAAAAGAATAAACTGTGGAATGAGACTTACTTATTCCAAGTGTAGGATTATAAACCAAAAGACAAAGGCAAGGGGTATTAATCAAGTAGACAGACAAGCAAGCAATGTTTTTTACTATAAATCATCCAGATATAGTAGTACCATTTATTCCAAAATTTGGTTGGCTATAGCAATTTTCCAAAACCTCCTCTGTACCTCAGCACATCCTTGTCTCAACAACAGTCTTCCTATCCTCTCTTTTATGCGTGTGTGTGTGTGTGTGTGTGTGTGTGTGTGTGTATTTTATTGCACTTTAGGTTCTGGGGTACATGTATAGAACATGCAGGATTGTTGCATAGGTACACACATAGCAATGTGTTTGCTGTTTCCATCCCCATCACCTATATCTGGCATTTCTCCCCATGTTATCCCTCCCCATCTCCCTACCACCCTAGTTCCTGCCTCCCCTAGTTCCCCCCCAAGACAAACCAGTGTGTGATGCTCCCCTCCCTGTGTGCCTGTGTTCTTATTATTCAACACCCACCTATGAGTCAGAACATGCGGTGTTTGATTTTCTGTTCTAGTGTCAGTTTGGTGAGAATGATGGTTTCCAGATTCATTCATGTCCCTACAGAGGACACGAACTCATCATTTTTATGGCTGCATAGTATTCCATGATGTATTTGTGCCACATTTTCCTTGTCCAGTCTATCATTGATGGGCATTGATTGGGTTGGTTCCAGGTCTTTGCTATTGTAAACAGTGCCTCCATGAACATACGTGTGCATGTGTCTTTATCACAGAATGATTTATAATCCTTTGGGCATCTACCCAGTAATGGGATTGCTGGGTCAAATGGAATTTCTATTTCTAGGTCCTTAAGGAATCACCACACTGTCTTCCACAATGGTTGAACTAATTTACACTCCCACCAACAGTGTAAAAGTCTTCCTACTTCACCACATCCTCTCCAGCATCTGTTGTCTCCAGATATTTAACGATCACCATTCTAACCAGGGTGAGATAGTATCTCAATGCGGTTTTGATTTGCATTTCTGTAATGACCAGTGATGATGAGCATTTTTTCATGTTTGTTGGCCTTATATATGTCTTCTTTTGAAAAGTGTCTGTTCATGTCCTTTGCCCACATTTGAATGGGTTTGTTTGTTTTATTCTTGTAAATCTGTTTTAGTTCTTTGTAGACTCTGGATATTAGCCCTTTGTCAGATGGGTAGATTGCAAAAAATTTTTCCCAGTCTGTTGGTTGCCAGTTTGCTCTAATGATTGTTTCTTTTGCTGTACAGAAGCTGTGGAGTTTAATTAGGTCCCATTTGCCTATTTTGACTTTTATTGCCAATGCTTTTGGTGTTTTGTTCATGATGTCCTTGCCTATGGCTGTGTCCTGAATGGTTTTGCCTAGGTTTTCTTCTAGGGTTTTTATGGTGTTAGGTCTTATGTTTAAGTCTTTAATCCATCTGGAGTTAATTTTAGTGTAAGGTGTCAGGAAGGGGTCCAGTTTCCCTCTGTTCTGTTCCATTGGTCTATATCTCTGTTTTGGTACCAGTACCATGCTGTTTTGATTACTGTAGCCTTGTAGTATAGTTTGAAGTCGGGTAGCGTGATGCCTCCAGCTTTGTTCTTTTGGCTTAGAATTGACTTGGCTATGCAGGCTCTCTTTTGGTTCCATATGAAGTTTAAGGTGGTGTTTTCCAATTTTGAGAATAGGGTCATTGGTAGCTTGATGGGGATAGCATTGTATCTATAAATTACTTTGGGCAGTATGGCCATTTTCACAATATTGATTCTTTCTAACCATGAGCATGGAGTGTTTTTCCATCTGTTTGTGTCCTCTCTTATTTCCTTGGGCAGTGGTTTGTAGTTCTCCTTGAAGAGGTCCTTTACATCCTTTGTTGTATATATATATATAATTATATATAATTATATATTATATATAAATAATATATATAATATATAAATATATATATATATAAATAATGTATAATATATATATTATATATAAATAATATATAATATATATATATATAATATTCCTTTGTAGGATATTATATTCCTTTGTAGGAATATAATATATATTCCTTTGTAGCAATTGTGAATGGCAGTTTCTTCTTGATTTGGCTCTCTTGAAGTCTGTTATTGTTGTATAGGAATCCTCGTGATTTCTGCACATTGCTTTTGTATCCTAAGACTTTGCTGAGTTGCTTATCAGTATCAGGAGATTTTGGGCTGAGATGATGGGGTCTTCTAAATATACAATCATGTTGTCTGCAAATAGAGACAATTGGACTTCTACTTTTCCTCATTGAATACGCTTTATTTCTTTTTCTTGCCCAATTGCCCTGGATAGAACTTGAAATACTATATTGAATAGGAGTGGTAAGAGAGGGCATCCTTGTCTAGTGCCAGATTTCAAAGTTTTTGCCCATTCAGTATGATATTGGCTGTGGGTTTGTCGTAAATAGTTTTTACTATTTTGAGATACGTTCCATTGATACCTAGTTTATAGAGGGTTTTTAGCATAAAGGGCTGTTGAATTTTGTCAAAGGTCTTCTCTGCATCTGTTGAGATAATCATGTGGTTTTTGTCTTTGGTTCTGTTTATGCGGTGGATTATGTTTACAGACTTGCATATGTTGAACCAACCTTGCATCCCCAGGATGACGCCTACTTGATCGTGATGGATAAGCTTTTTGATGTACTGTTGCAGTCGGTTTGCCAGTAGTTTATTGAAGATTTTTGCATCTATGTTCATCATGGATATTGGCCTGAAGTTTTCTTTTCTGTCAGGTTTTGGTACCATGATTATGTTGGTCTCATAAAATGATTTGGGAAGGATTCCCTGTTTTTGGATTGTTTGTTTGGAATAGTTTCAGAAGGAGTGGTACCAGCTCCTCTTTGTATGTCTGGAAGAATTCAGCTGTGAACCCATCTGGACCTGGGCTTTTTTTGGTTGGTAGGCTATTAATTGCTGCCTCAACTTCAGCCCTTGTTATTGGTCTAAACAGGATTTCAACTTCTTCCTGGTTTAGGCTTGGGAGGGTTCATGTGTCCAGGAATTTATCCATTTCTTTCAGGTTTACTGGTTTATGTGCATAGAGTTGTTTGTAGTAATCTCTGATGGTAGTTTCTATTTCTGTGTAATCTGTGGTGATATCCCCTTTGTAAGGCCGGCTGCCTCGCAGAGGGTTAAACGGACTCATCCATCTCTCTCTGCGTCTGATAACTACGTCATCACCCGAGCTCGTTATCTGGCCTTGCCGCACGGCTTCTCAGCACCCACCTCCGCATAACAGACCCAAGCCCACATTCAGCACTAAATTATGCATTTAACCCCCAGCCCACTGTTGATAAACCTTGCAGGAAAATTTTTTAAAGAAGCCCCATCAGACCCTGCCCGGTAGCAGTCTGCTCTGTATGCCCCCGGAAGGCCCACCTACCGATAACCACTAGCTCCAGGCATTTCCTACTTCTTAATAGCCAATAAAATTGCCTTCACTTTGTTTCCCCAACAGTCAATCAAGGCCCAAGGTCCCGCCCACCTACCCATAACCACTAGTTTCAGGTACTTCCTGCTTCCTGACAGCCTATAAAATTGCCTTTGCTTTGTTTCCCCAATAGCCAATCAATCGCCTTCCCTCCCCATAAAAACCCATGACCTAAACAGCCAGGCGGAACTTCTCTGACCCCTCCCTGGACCACAGAACCTTGCCTGGGAGCTGAATAAATTAGCTTCTCATTTTCTTATACTTGCCTCAGTTTCCTCATTTTACATCAACAATAAACCTTACACCCTTTATCGTGTTTTATTGCATCTATTTGATTCTTCTCTATTTTCTTTTTTATTCAGCTGGCTGGTGGTCCATTTTGTTGATCTTTTCAAAAAACCAGCTCCTGGATTTATTGATTTTTTGAAGGTTTTTTTGTGTCTCTATCTTCTTCAGTTCTGCTCTGATCTTAGTTATTTCCTGTCTTCTGCTAGCTTTTGAGTTTTTTTGATCTTCCTCCTCTAGCTGTTTCAATTTTGATGATAGGGTGTTGATTTTAGATCTTTCCTTGCTTCTTACATGGGCATTTATTGCTATAAATTTTCCTCTAGACACTGCTTTAAATGTGTTTCAGAGATTCTGATACGTTGTGTCTTCAACTTGTTGGTTTCAAAGAACATCTTTATTTCTGCCTTCATTTCATTGTATATCCAGTCAACATTCAAGAGCCAGTTGTTCAGTTTCCATGAAGTTGTGCGGTTCTTAGTTAGTTTCTTAATCCTGGGTTCTAATTTGATTGCACTGTCATCTGAGAGACTGTTTGTTATGAACTCCATTATTTTGCATTTGCTAAGGATTGATTTACTTCCAATTATGTGGTCAATTTTAGAGTAGGTGTGATGTGGTGCCAAAAAGAATGTATATTCTGTGGATTTGGGGTGGAGAGTTTTGTAAATGTCTAGTAGGTCTGCTTGGTCCAGGTCTGAGTCCAAGTCCTGGATATCCTTGTTAATTTTCTGTCTCGTTGATCTGACTGATATTGACAGTGGAGTGTTAAAGTCTCCCACTGTTATTGTGTGGGAGTCTAAGTCTCTTTGTAGGTTGTTAAGAACCTGCTTTATGTACCTGGGTGCTCCTGTATGTGGTGCGTATATATTTAGGATTGTTAGCTCTTCTTGTTGCATTGATCTTTTTACCATTATGTAATTCCCTTCTTTGTCTTTTTATTTTTGTTGGTTTAAAGTCTATTTTATCAGAGAATAGGATTGCAACTCCTGGTTTTTCTTTTGTTGTTGTTGTTGTTGTTTTTGCTTTCCATTTGCTTGGTAAATCTTCCTCCATCCCTTAATTTTGAGCCTGTGTGTATCCTTACACGTGAGATGGGTTTCCTGGATACAGCACACCAATGGGTTTTGACTTTTTATCCAATTTGCCAGTCTGTGTCTTTTGATTGGGGCATTTAGCCCATTTACATTCAAAGTTAATATTGTTATGTGTGAATTTGATCCTACCATTTTGATGCTAGTTGGTTGTTTTGCCCATTAGTTGATGCAGTTTCTTCATTTTGTCAATTCTCTTTACCATTTGGTAAGTTTGTGGAGTGGCTGGTACTGGTTGTTCCTTTCTATGTTTAGTGCTTCTTTCAGAGCTCTTGTAAGGCAGGCCTGGTGGTGATGAAATCTCTGAGCAATTGCTTGTTCATAAAGGATTTTATTTCTCCTTCACTTATGAAGCTTTGTTTGGCTGGATATGAAATTCTAGGTTGAAAGTTCTTTTCTTTAAGGATGAATATTGGCCCCTACTCTCTTCTGGCTTGTAGAACTTCTGCCGAGAGATCTGTTGTGAGTCTGATGGGCTTCCCTTTGTGGGTAACCCAGCCTTTCTCTCTTGCTGCCCTTAGCATTTTTTCCTTGATTTCAACCCTGGTGAATCTGATGATTATGTGCCTCGGGGTTGCTCTTCTTGAGGAATATTTTTGTGGTGTTCTCTGTATTCCTGGGCTTGAATATTGGCCTGCCTTGCTAGGCTGGGGAAGTTCTCCTGAATAATATCCTGAAGAGTGTTTTCCAGCTTGGGTTCATTCTCTCCGTCACATTCAGGTACACCTATCAAATGTAGATTAGGTCTTTTCACATTATCCCATATTTCTTGGAGGCTTTGTTCATTTCATTTTACTCTTTTTTCTCTAATCTTGCCTTCTCATTTTATTTCATTGAGTTGATATTCAATCTCTGATATCTTTTCTTCTGCTTGGTCAGTTTGGCTATTGAAAGTTGTGTATGCTTCACGAAGTTCTCATATTGTGTTTCTCAGCTCCATTAATTCATTTATATTCTTCTCTAAGCTGTTTATTCTCATTAGCATTTCATCAAACCTTTTTTCAAGGTTCTTAGTTTCTTTGCATTGGGTTAGAACATGTTCTTTCAGCTCAGAGAAGTTTGTTATTACCCACTTTCTGAAGCCTGTTTCTGTCAATTCATCAGACTCATTCTCCAGCCTTGTTCCCTTGCTGGTGAGGTGATGTGATCCCTTGAAGGAAGAGACGGGTTCTGGTTTTGGGTGTTTTCATCCTTTTTGTGCTGGTTTCATCCCCTCTTTGTGGATTTATCTACCTGTGGTCTTTGTAGTTAGTGACTTTTGGATAGGGTCTCTGAGTGGACGCCCTTTTTGTTGATGATGAAGTTATTTCTTTCTGTTTTTTAGTTTTCCTTCTAACAGTCAGGCCCCTCTGCTGTAGGACTGCTGTAGGTCTATTCCAGACCCTGTTTACCTGGGGATCACCTGTGGTGGCTGCAAAACAGTAAGGATTGCTGCCAGTTTCTTCTTCTGGTATCTTTTTCCCAGAAGTATAGCTGCCAGATGTCAGCCTGAGCTCTCCTTTATGAGGTGACTCTTTGGATATACGGGGTTTGGGGAGCTGCTTGAGAAGAGAGTCTGTCCCTTATAGGAGCTCAAGTGCTGAGGTGTGAGCTCTGTTGTTCTGTTCAGAGCTGCTGGGCCAGTACGTTTAAGTCTGCTGCAGTGGAACTCATAACTGCCTTTTTCTCTCAGGTGTTCTGTCCTGGGAAGGTGGGGCTTTATTTATAAGTTCCTGATATGCTGCTGCCTTTTTTCAGAGATGCCCTGCCCAGCGAGAAGGTAGTCTCATCACAGTCTGCCAGTAGAGGCGTTGCTGAGCTGCCATGGGCTCTGCCCAGCTGCTGTGTGAACTTCCTTGTGGTTTTGTTTATAGAGGTATAGTTAGAACTGCCTCAGTAATGGCGGACTGCCTCTGTAGTGGCGGACTGCCTCAGTAATGGCTGATTGCCTGGGTAATGGTGGACTGCCTTGGTAATGGCAGACTCCCTCGGTAGTGGTGGACTCCCTCGGTAATGGTAGATGCCCTTCCCCCACAGAGGTGGACCATCCCAGGTCCAGCTGTGTGTGCTGTGAAACTCTCAATCCAGAGTGTTTCAGATTGCTGGTCTTTGTGGGTGTGGGACCCACTGAGCCAGATCACCTGGCTCTGTTTCAGTCCCCTTTTTGTCAGTGGAATGGGTGACTGTCTCCCAGGCCTTCCAGGCACCAGTTGAAATGGCTGCCCAGATTTGTGTGAGTTTTTGTGCAGACACCCACTGCGCCAGCTGAAACAGCCATGCTGGAGACTCATGGCACTTTTCCGCCTGGGAATCTTCTGGTCTGTGGGCAGTAAAATCTCGTTTGGAAATGTGGTGATCACTCATCCTCTGCGTTCTCTCTGGGAACTGCACTCCAGAGCTGTTATTCGGCCATCTTGGATCAACCCCAAATGTAACTTTTCCCTACCCTCCCTTTTAATCACAAAAAAGAAAGGGGAAAAAAAAAAAGATATTCCTATTGAACAGACCCCTCAATCCCCTGAGATAACTGGATGTATTAAACTTTAGTGCCTGCTAACCAAAACAGTTTTCCCTTTGTAACTCAAGAATTAATAACCTCTTTCAAGTGAGGATAATTATTTGGCAAAATATGCAAAATGTCAGTTATAACTATGCCTTACTTTTAAAATTTTTTAACTTAAAACCATTAGACATAGAGTTGCCTATTCACTAAAAACATTTTTTTGTGAAAGGATTTATGCCAAAATTCACTCTTAAAAACAAAATTTCTCTAGCATAATTGTTAGGTTACAGCGACTTAATTTCTGAGTCCTAATTTAGATTAAGAATTCTGTCATCTTTGCTGAGAACTGTCTTCTTCACCCAAAGTAGCCAGCTTCTGGCACTTATGTTCTAGTTTGTGACCCTGCTTCCCACACCCCTTGATTGCACCAACCTGAACAATCAGAGTCTTGCTTCTGGAGAATTTGGAGTTGGGATTCAAAAACAGCAAATCAGACTTTTCTGTTCACTTGAAATGGGTTACCCATGCTGTAAAGTTAAGGCTGCCACTATGAGGTTGCCATCTTCATTCTTGCACAGCAAGCTGATTTGCTGTAGGAGAAAAGAATACCACAGAAGGGAAGAGAAGAGACAGAGAGAGTGTGAGTACATGCTATGGGTCCCCATAGCTTTTCAGCAAAACTTCCTGCATTTGATATCTTGAAAATACTTCCTTATGACAAATTTATCCTTTTGACTTAAGCTAGATCTAGCAGCATCAGCATACTTGCAACTGAAATAACCTGGAGTAAGAGAGACATTACAGTATGCTGATGAGAAGATAAGAAAAATATACTCTGTCAAATTATGAGGAAAATGTATCTTTTAAAAAAAAAATATGATTTACCCACAAAGTGTGGAAGTCTATCTTCAATCATAAAACCAAGCAGAACTATATGAGTATTAGTCACAATCTGAAATATTACATATAACCCATAGGTTAGGGGAAGATAAGCTCTCTTTGATTATGATGGGTATTTACTACAGTGAAATTTTCCTCACCCACACCTCCTTCTCCCAACCACCACACGCTTCACCATTGTTCTGTTTTCTTTTCTCACTTGCTTCACTCTAACTTAATAATTTTGTGAATTTTCTAGCTGTGGCTGTGGGAATTGCTGTGGTCATTCTACTGTAGCTATGCTATTGACCAAAGGAAAATCTGATTTGATATTAAAGTATCATGCAGATATGGTGAAATACTGTGTATTTATAGTTGAAACACAGTACTTCTATTTCAACTACAAAATACACAACTGGATCCAAAAATGCTTCATGAAACAGTTCTCCATTTTAACTTCTACTCCTGGTTGGCCATATACCTCCAAATGTCCCTATTTGTCACCAACTAGACCTTTTTCTTCTCCTTCCCCCATTTTTCCCTTAATGCCTTCTCTTTCGGAGGTTTGAGGCTATAACTCTTTATCTCTACATCATGAGAGTTGGTCAGAGGGAAAGTAGGTGTTTTCCTCCTAGAAAAGGCAGCTGGTATTAAGGGAGCACCCTTATTAGTGTTGTCTTACTTGGACCACATAGTTTTAGGTTTCCCATCCACATCTAATAGCATCTCCCATTGAACATTGATATAACTCTCCATTTGGAGGGGACAACCAGTTCTTTGTTTTCTCCTTTTGTGTAATGGTGCTTTGGTTGTTTACTGTCACCACCACCTATTATAGCTCAAGCATAAAATGATGTCACAGTCCAAAGGCAAACTCTTTTGGCTAAGTAATCTAATGCTACAAGAATTTTACTATCATGTGCTTTCGACTCAGATGCTAATTCAGCTCTTTTACTACTTACAGGAAATATTCTGGTAATCAACAGCATTACAAGTATTGAAATTTTATTAACAATGATGACTTTGGAGATTTTCAAAAATGCATATTACCAGAATAGAGATGATTTAAGGCTCATGAAAACTTACTGTTGTAAATATTGAGATCTCAAGGGCTTTTAAGTATATTTGTTGAGCAAACTACTTTGTTTCATTTTTAATTTCACAAGTAAACATAAATACATAGTAATTGTGGGAAATCCAAACAATATAGAAGAAAAAATATACAACGTAGAAATTTTTCTTGACCTTCTTTTCCTAGCCCTCTTCAATTTCCAGACTCCACCATTGATAACTGTCTGAGATTTAATCTTTCAAACTTTTTCCAGTGCATTTTCCTGTATATTTCCTATAGATATAGTTTTGGGTTTTATAAATAAAATGGATAATTCTACACATGTTTTTCTGTTACCATTTTTTTTTCACTTAGAATACCTTGGAGATGCTTCATGTCAATATATATTGCTTTCCTCATTCATATTAACTCTTATACTGTGTCAATAAATAGGTGCTAAAAATTTATTGAATAATTGTTAAATATTTAGGTTTCTAATTTTTCCCAATTACACAGTATTAAATTTGAATGACATTGAACATGCATTTCATGGGCAAATATTTCCTGAGACAGACACTGAGACTCTCTGGACCAAACAAAATACAAATTAAAAGTGTGTTGACTACTGTCAAATCAACTTTCAAAAGTCCCACAGTAGTATATCAATGCTCATTTCTCTATAATCTCACTTACCTGATACTATGAATCTTCAATTTTAGGTAATTTTAGTTCCAAAACACATTCATCCCAACAGTTTGACTAGTATTTATTAAACATCTATTAGGTAACAGGTACTCTCTAAATGTTAGATACTCATTAGTGTGTGACACAACCACTGTTTTACCCATCCTTGCCTCCATTATTTGCCTTGATTACATTTTAAAGTAGGCATATTAGTATTAGATTATAAAGTTCATCAACCATACTGATCAAGTAATTATCCAATTATCTCCAAATATACTTTTGAATGATGCAGATTTCCTGAACCATTTTTCTTACAGGAGGAAATGATTCCTTTGGAAAAGTGCTGGTAAAAAAGACCAGAGATTGTTACTAGTTGGGAGACTTTAATCAATTATTTAACTTTTCTGAACTTCTGTTTCCTAGTCTCCACAATGAGAATAATAGGGGCACTTGCGTTTAGAATTGATTTGAGGTCATAATGAGATAACATGTAGAAAACACTCAACAAATTCCTGATAACAATAATAGGTAACATCAGAGTTCACCCAACATGATCAGTCATCTTCAAGAGCTTTATATGTAATAAATTATTTGAGCCTCACTACTAGTCTATGAGGTGGTTACTTGCATTATCTTCATTTCAAAAGACAGTGATGAACAAAAGATTAACTTTTCCAGTGTCTCTGAGAAATCCTGCTGGGCTAAGACTGAACCCCAAAGGATCTGGATGTACAGCTCACTCCTCTAACAATCATGCTCTACCATCTCCTGAATAGACAAGCAAGCAATAAATATTATTTCCTTTACCCTCATCTTATAGCTGAGTCTATTCAAATATATATCCCAACCCACAGAATTTTAAACATGGTGATGGAATATGATTCATTAAGTTTATAAGCTTTATATTAATATACAGGCAATCAGGTAACAAAATTTATGTGTAATATATAGCAAAGGCTTCTACTCATGGACAGATTTCTTGTTTGCTGGAACAGTTCCCAGATGCTATGCTGTCGAGCAGTGGCTCTCCAAATGTGGTCCATGGACAGGCAGCATCAGCATTACCTGCAAGCTCATTAGAAATGTACATTTTTGAGCCCCAATCCAGACTTCCTGTATCAGAAACTCTGGAAGTAGGATCTAGCCATTTGTGTTTTAACAAGCCTTCCGGACAATTCTGATGCACACTAAAGTTTAAGAACCACTGTTGTCTCTACATAAGTTCCTTGGCTTGTTTATCTTCTTTTACTTTACCCATTACAATCAAGTAAAAGCAAATAAATAAGCCAAGAAACTTACGTAGAGACAACAGTGATTGTACGACAAGGATTGTAATGGGTAAAGTAAAAGAAAATAAATAAGCCAAGGAACTTAGGTTGACTTTCATGGAGAGGGAGTGGGGAATAAAATATAAGTGAGGCACAGATGCAATACCTTGATTTGAAGAATGAACAAAAAGAAGAGATCTTTCTTTCAAGTTGCTATAGTATGTAGATGGGAATAAGAAGTGGATGACAGTAGAGAATTTCAAAACATTTTGCTTTAAGTTATAAAGTGGGCCTACTCTCATGCCCTTTAAATAAAAAACTTAAATTTTTTCTTCAAGCATTCTTGACTATAATGCTAGACTATAATGTTTTTTAATGCAGTTGATGTATATGCCAGACCACATTGGAGCCCTTTTTACCAGGGCTACATTAAGGTGCCATGAAACAAATTTAAGTCAAATAGCATTGAGTATTCTTATTACAATTCAATCAGATTCTAAAATCACAAATGTTGATGCTGAAAGACCTTACAAATCATAGAGATAATTGATTATATACAATCATCAGACATAAATACTTATACAACAAGTTATTATGGAATATACAAAGATGAAGCAGCCCAAGCAATATACCTATTTGTTATCTGGCAGGGTAGGTGGAGTAAGAGTGTATTCTATACGAATCCAAAGAAACCCTTGTAGACCATGAGGGCAGAACTATATTTGTTTCATTCCCTATTGTATATCCCGTATCAAAGTTTGACACACAGTATGTGCTAAATAAATGCCATTGTATAAATGAATTAATGAATAAGAACAATGGCAGAACAAAATGAGGATCAGTGGCTAAATCCTCTGTATTAATCATACCCCTATGCTATCAGGAAACAGGTTACCACTTAACTCCTGGGCAGAAGTCTGGCTGTAGAAAAAAGTTCACCTTAAGGGAAGAATTTGAGGTACAGAAGCTTAGCCTGGAGAAAACAACTGGGTGTTAGGAGATGTGATGATTCATAACTGAGTTCAGTATAAGATGGCCTTGCTCAAGATTGCCTTCCAGCCTAGCCATACACCACCTTGCATCAGCCAGAAAGGGAATGGGGAGAGAGGGCTATAGTTAAAGAGCATGCCAAGTAAAATACAGCTATATCCAGAACCTTCATAAGAAAATAAAAGCTCAAGACAGGGCTGTTTGTGGCTCAGTTATGGAATGCAAACAGGAAGGCGCTCCACTGGGAGACCTTGGTCTGAAGTTGGAGAAAGCCAGAGTTGGTGTTTCGGGGAAGCCAACATGCATAACTACAAGAGATATGACAGTAATCACAGCTGCAGCTAGGAATCAGAACAGTGATTCTCCCTGGCCCTCTCCCACGTTCCCACATCCTCATGGCTCATTTCATCTCCTCCTTAGGTGAGATGCAATTGCAATTGAAATTTCAATGCCTCTCCATCTTCAACACTCCCTATACCAAACACTTAATTTATATCCATTGTACTTATTACCACTTCACATATAATATATTTCATTTATTTATTTGTCTGTTTCTTTCAACGAGAGTGTGAGTTCCATGTCTGTTTTATTCATTACCATATACCTAGCAGCTAGGACAGTGCCTGGTACAATCAATCTCTATTGAAATGACTGAAATTTTTATTATTTGGTTTTATACCCTATTAGGTGAGTATTATTATCTCTATCTTACAGAAAATAAAACACAGAAATTCCCTGAATTTCATTTCAACCCCAAACTGACATAAATACTAGTATTAAAGTTGCTATTTGAATCTAGATCTATCTCCCCACAAAGGATGTTCTCTTAAAGTAGATGTCACTTGAGTTTTAAAAATGAATAGTGTCGGGCATGGTGGCTCATGCGGGTAATCCCAGCACTTTGGGAGGCCGAGGTGGGCGGATCACTTGAGGCCAGGAGTTTGACATCAGCCTGGCCAACATGGTGAAACCCCATCTCTACTAAAATACAAAAAATTAGCCAGGTGTGGTGCATGCTTGTAGTCCCACCTACTTGGGAGGCTGAGGCATGAGAATTGCTTGAACCTGGGAAGCAGAGGTTGCAGTGAGCAGAGATCGTGTGTCACTGCACTCCAGCCTAGGCGACAGAGTGCTCAGCCTCAAAACCATATAAATAAATAAATAAATACAAACGGAATAATATTGGGACTACTTTCATAATTTACATGATTTCTAAAAACTTGTATTTTGTGCTGTAGCTATACTCTCCGCATTTTATTTTATTCTTAGTCCTACAACATAAGACACTCAGCATTCACATGTCATTTTGCTATAGTTTCTCTGTTCATCTCAGTTCATCCTTTATTCGTTTATTCAAGAAGGGTTGAGGAGAACTAATCTCTAATTGGTTCATGTTTAGAAATGTGTTTCTGTTTCCCTTCTACTTAAGTTTAGCTGCATGTAAATTTCTTGATTGTGCTTCTTCTCCTAGAGAACTCTGAAGGTACACTAGTCCCCACCTTATCTGCTGGGGAGATATTCCAAGAACCACAGTGGATACCTGAAACCTTGAATAGTACTGAATCCCATATATACTATGTTTTTTTTTTATACATGTGTACTTATGATAAAGCTTAATTTATAAATTAGGCACAGTAAGAGATTAGCAATAACTAAAAATAAAAGAGGACAATTATAACAATATGCCAGCATCACTACTCTTGAGCTGTGGGGCCATTATTAAGTAAAACAAGGGTTACTTGAACGCACACACTGTGATATTGCAACAATCTGATTACCAAAGCAGCTATTAAGGGACTAACAGGTGGGTAGCATGTAGAACATGGATATCCTGGACAAAGGGATGATCTATTTCCTGCGCAGGTCAGGGTGGGACAGTAGAGATTTTGTCATGCTACTGAGAACAGCACACAATTTAAAACTTAAGAATTGTTTATTTCTGGAATTTTTCATTTAATATTGTCAGGCCAAGATGACTGAAATCATAGAAAGTGAAACTGCAGATGAGGGACTACTGTATTTCCCTAATCTCTTCTATTATCAATAATAGTATTAAACCCTCCTAAATACATCATTCATCTTCATGGCTATCAACATTTTGCCAATCTTGTTTATTCTACTTCCCCCCAAATTTTTGCAGGCCCCAGATATTGTTATTTTTTTTCCTATAAATGCTTTAGTATGTATGCCTAACTATATGCATTTCTAACTAACAAGCACTTTTTAAAAAACATTACCATAAATTATCACACCCCCAAAAATTAACATTAATTCTTAATATCTATAGGGACCAAGAGTAGCAACAAGACCAATAAGGGGCCTATTTCAATAGCTAGTTGAAAAATACTTTGGATTGGACCTGGGTGATGGCCTTGGATGCAGTGAGAAGTTACAGGATTCAGAATACATTCCAAAGATAGTCAGCAGGATTTGTTAATGGATTGGATGTAGGGTGTGAGAAAACTAAAATAATCAAAGATGAATTGACACTGAGGTTTTGGCCCAAGCTACCGTAAAGATAAAGTTGTCTTTAACTGAGATGAAGAAGACTAGGTAAGAAGCAAGTTTAAGAGTTCAGTTTGGACAAATTAAGTATGAGAAGCTTATTAGGTATGCAAGAAGAGAAATCAGATAAGCAGTCAAATATAGGAGACTGGAGTTCAGGAGAGTTGTCTGAGCTGGAAATATAAATGTGGCAGTCATCAGAATAAAAATAGATATCTAAAACCATGAAATGGGGTGAAATCACCAAGAAACTGAATGTAAATACAGATAGAAAAGAGAAGAGATCCAATGACAAAAACCTGGGATAGTTCAATGTTCAGAGTTGTTCAGAGTTTGGAGACATTAGAAGGAAACAGCAAATGAGATTGTTGAGGGGCCAGCATGCTAGGGAAAAAAATCAATAATATTATGATCTGAAGGCCAAGTTTTTAATTTTATTTTTATCCAACACTCAGAAGGTAAAATAATTTAAAGAGGAGGGGAAATTGACAGCATCAAATATTGCTATGTCAAATAAGATAAGGGCTTAGAATTGTCTACTGTGTTCAACACAATATAACTATATGCAATATATTGCAATTATAAAGCAAAATGCAATATATTACAATTATAAAACAATAATTTATAATTGCTTTTTTCACTGATGACCTTGACAAAAGCAATCATAAACTAGTGGGTCAAGATATTGAGTAAACGGTGAGTACAGATAATTATTAGGGAAAAGTTTTTTATTAAGAGAAGAGAGAAATGTGGAAAGTGCTGGAAGAGGAAGTAAAGCCAAAAGAAAATTGTTCAATGAATTAAACAATTAACTTAAATAACATGTAAGTTATATAATGGTCCACTAGAAAAGTAACAATGATAAGGCAAGAAGAGGAATTGCTGGAGCAATGTCCCTGAGTAGGCAAAGGCGACAGGATCTGGGCCTTAGACAGGAGCATAAAGTGTTCATCCAGGATTTGTAAGTGTGGGTGCTATGAGAAGCAGTTGCCAAAATGGAATTACATGTGCAAGAGATTTTGGGAGAAACACTTATGAAGAAGAATAAATGGAAAAGAAAGCAGGTGTAGGTTGATGGACATCTTTTAGACTACGATGCAGGTCTGAGACCTATAAATGAAGAAAGGGGATAAGGAGGACTGGGTAGCAACTCCAAATATTAAATATACAGTTGTCATATGAACCAACAATTCTACACCTAGGTATACACCCAAAGAAATGAAAACAAACGTCCACACAAAAACCAGTACACAAATGTTCACTGCAGCATTATTCATAATAGCCCCAAAGTGGAAACAATCCAAATTTCCATCAACTGATGAACGCATAAATAAAATGTGATATAGCTGTACAATGGAATATTATCCATCGTTAAAAGGAACAAAGTACTGATATATGCTGCAACACGGACACACCCTGAAAACATCATGCTAACTGAAAAAAGCCACTCACAAAAGACCACCTATTGTATGATTCCTTTATCTGAATTATCCAGAAGGAACAGATTTATAAAGACAGAAAGTAGATTAGTGGATGTCTAGGGCCATAAGGGTTTGGAGCATGGAGAGTGGGTAATTGGGTAGTGACAGCTGAAGACTACGTGTTTCTTTTTTGGGTGATGGAAAATATTCTCAGCTTGATTGTTGGTTGCACAACTCTGATTATAGTAAAAACTAGAATTGTACACTGTAAATAGATGAATTGTGTGATATGTGAATTAAATCTCAATAAGGCTTAAAAACTGAAAAGGGAGGAGAAAGATTGGGTAGGAAGAGACTTAGACTACAGTGCCACTCTGAGAAAGTCTTCATCAGATCAATAAGAAATAGTAAAGCAGAGGTTGCCTGTTAGAAGAATCACATGTGAGGCTAAAATGACCCAGCTCTAGTATCCTGGCAGGGAGGGGGCTGAGGGGGATGTGGGAAGAGGAAAAAAGAGCTTTGAGTATAAACCCTGAAAAGAGCTTTGAGTGTAAAATCACAAGTTCATCAGCGGGAGGCTGTCAGCCACCTACACAACTCATAGCACATTCTCTTAAGCAGAGCATCTCCATGGCTGCCAAAGAGTAAGAGAAGGCAGGTTACAGGGGACAAGACTGACATCTGAATCTTCCAAAGGTAAAAGTGAAAACACGAAGTCATTTAAAGAGCAGGAGGGTAAAAGGACCAAGAGCATGTAGTCTAAGTACGAAGCAGCATTCAGAGCCCACTAGATGTCCCAGCACCACGCTTGAAACTCAGCAGCATGGTTGTGGGGTTTTCTCCACCCACATTCAGCTGTACAAGTCAAAGCTCAGAATCAGTGATAAAGCAGGGCTGGAATTTTCCCAGGTGAATAAGAGGAAGTGAAAAAAGGGCAAGGAAATTAAGAATATGTGCAAATAACTGATACAATAGTTGATTAAGAAATTTAAACCAGGTAAGCAAGGAAGGTGATAGGAGGTGGGTGAAGGCAACCAGAAGAGAATGACTGGTTTGTTCCTGAAGGGGGTTGTTTGAAGGGTTCTTGGAGTTAGGGTACTTAAGAGAGTGACCTAGAAATAGTGGAGATGAAACTACAGAAGGCAGTGAGGTTGTAAGAAAGCTTCTGCTGCCAGCTTGTCCACCATATTTCTATCATTCCAAATAGGTTGTTGCCTCTCAAATAAAGGTGTGCCTCCTACTTTGGAGAACTATCCTCTGCTAGCTTAGACTCCACAGCCAAGAGGATTCTTCTCTCCCATAGTCCCTCCTTGTATTTTGTGGTTCATAATTACAGTTATCTCCTACCTTTATCAAAAATGGCATTTACTTTTTTTTGAGACAGAGTCTTGCTCTGTCACCCAGGCTGCAGTACAGTGGCATAATCTCGGCTCACAGAAACCTTTGTTTCCCAGGCTCAAGTGGTTCTCGTGCCTCAGCCTCCCAAGTAGCTGTGATTAAAGGCATGCACCACAACACCTGCCTAATTTTTGTATTTTCTAGCAGAAACGGGGTTTCACCATGTTGGCCAGGCTGGTCTTAAGTACCTGGCCTCAAGTGATCTGCCTGCCTTGGCCTCCCAAGGTGCTGGTGTTAAAGGTTTGTGCACCAGCCCGGCCAACATTTAAATTTTTGTTTCTCATTCTCCTTGTTGCATTTGGGTGATGATCAAGGACAAGGGTAAACTTCGGTCTGTCTTCCACCACTTTTTTTTTTTTAAACAGAAGCTAGTATTTTAGTATGTATTCTCCTTACACTGTAATATTCCTTTAAGATTTAAGAAAGCAACTTCTTGTATGGACGTTATTGTCTTGAACATTTAGTCTTATCTGAAGGGTGTTGATGGGACAGAGGCCAGGGAAGAACAAGCCTAATTCATCCCCATTTTCATATGAGCTTTGACAATGAATGGACTAGAAGGAATGGAGTTGGCCAATTTAAGTGGACTGGCAGGAAAATTACTTTTGGTTATTAATATGTGTGAAAAGAATGACGATAAAAACCCTTGAGAGAATAATGGAGATGTAACAAATAGTAAAACAAAGTTTTTAATTGTTCACCCAATTTCACACAGGTTAGTCAAATTTATCCTTCCAGACTGGCAGTCATGGCTCTGTGGAAAGGGTCTAAAATGGACAATCTAGTTGAAAGGTCAGTGCCAGTCCCAAAAGGGAATTTATACTGAAGAAACATTGTCTAACGAGTACTCTGTTTTTACTCGAACTAATATTTATTGGGAGGCCTGATACAGTTTATTGAGAGGCTAAAGCTACCACCACTACCTCTAAGCTACCATCTAGCAATGCACTAGGGTCAGGCTAATCGAAAATTTGAGGTCCATGACATATAATTAAGTAATAGCAGCAGGTTGAAGAGCAACACCCATGATATCATCTCACTTGAAAGAAGAGAAAAGAAAGAAGAAAAGATGAAAGAAAAAATTTGTATGTATATGTGAAGAAAGTCTAGAAGCATATTTCTATTAAAATATGTTAACAGTGGTTATTTCTGAGGGATGACATTACAGGTAACTTAGTTTTTACATTGTGCTTTTGTGTAATTTTCTGAATTTTTGCATAATTAGCATAAATTTCACTTTGGGGACAACGAATTTATTTCATCTGTTAATTTTGAATAGATCTTCCCATTGTTATTTTCATTTCCTAGAACTATGACTGACTTATAACAAGCCAACAATGAAAGTTTGTTTAATGAGTTATGAATAACTACATTAACCTTTTGACCACAACCCACATCATGTAAATGAAGATTTCATATTTAAGCTTAACATAAGTCTAATTGAATTCTCAGAACAGATTTCTCATATTCTCCGTACATTGAATCATGGGGTTGCAGCCCATTCTCTGAGGGACAAGAGATTGTGTAGAAATGGTTCAGGGTTTCCAGAAACAGGAACATATTTTTCCATCAAACAGATACATATGTATATACTTATGGGGATATATGTCCCTGTTTTGGATGGATTTTGTAATTAAATTTGTTTTAATAAAAAGAGGTTTGTCACTGCCAAAAATGTATAAAACACTGCTTTAGTATACGGAACTACTCAACACTTGAATCTTTTTAAAGTCTTCTTGACACATGGTTCTATCTAAAATATTTTGGTATTATCTGAGACTACACAGTCTCCTTAAGTGTCTTATTAAGTTACCTAAATAAAATATGATCTCTTGGCCCAGGCATGGTGGTTTATGCCTATAATCCCAGCACTTTGAGAAGCCAAGGCAGGTGGATCATTTGATGTCAGGAAGCTGAGACCAGCCTGGACAACAGGGTCTCTACTAAAAATACAAAAAATTAGGCAGGCATGGTGGTGGTTACAGGTAATTCAGTTACTTGGGAGGCTGAGGGAAGAGAACAGCTTAAACCCAGGAGGCAAAGGTTGCAGTGAGCTGAAATTGCACCACTGCACTCCAGCCTGGGTGACAGAGCAAGACTCTGTCTCAAAAAAATAAAAATAAAATAAAACAAAATAAGATATCTTACCAGAAATCTAAGTGTAGGCTAATCAAACATAAACTATTTTTAAGTGTGGGCCTCTATATGAATAGCTATATTCCATCTTTTAAAATTTATGAATTTGAAGGTTCATTCAGATGCCATTTTCAGTGGCAAAACATTGCTAATCAAAGTGTGGTCACTTAGCCAGCAGCATCGGCATCACCTGGGAACTTGTTAGAAATGCAGAATCTTAGTGACGTCCCTCTTGAATCAGAATCTGCACTGAAACAAGATCCCAAGGTAATCACATGAACATTTATGTTTGAGAAGCACTGAAATAATTCACTCATGGCCAGGGGCATATTTGTATTAGGTGTGAACTAGTTTACACGGAGCAAAAAGATGCTCACCAATGGTTCTCAAACTCAACCGCATATTGTGATTGTCTTGGGGGTGTTAAAAAATATTGATTTAGTTGAAAAATATGCCCCCCACTACAAAAAGAAGGAAAATAACCTGATGTCGGAGCCTCAACACCCACAAATTCTGATTCTTAATTGGTCTGGGGTACAGCCTGGGTATTAGAATATTTTTAAATTCCCAAGTGGGCCTAATGTGCAGCTGAGTTTAAGAACCACTGCTCTACATTAAAAGTTCCTAGTCTGTGGTTGTGTATGAGAATCACTTGAGGAAATTTTTTAAAATCTCACCACTTTAACCTTACCCCTAGGGACTGCAATTGAATTGATCCGGGAAAAGCCAAAGCATTGTTGTTTTATAAAAAGTTTCCAAGTTGATTCCAATGTACAGATATATTTAAAACATACAAATCTACATGATGCTGACAAACCCATTATTAAATGAAGGTGAAATTCATAATATTGGACTGGAATTGATAAACTATCCTCATCATTCCCTGCTCTGTAAAGTATAGGCATCCAGCAGGAATAAAAAGACACTCCTGAACACTCATTTAAAGTCTGGGGCCCTGCATAAACAGAAATGTCTGCTGTAATGGAGATCTGTAACTGTGGCCTGTATTTGGTGTGGAGACTGGTTCATTCACCAGTTCTTGAAAGACTTGAGGTTCACACAGAGACCACGATTGTTTAAAAAGAGCCACACAGCTCAGAAAATTATTCACCAGAACCTACTCTGATGAAGCTTCCACCCTTTTCCTTGGCCATTCTCCAAACCTTGCCAGCCTCACCGCAAGAGTCCTCTGCACCCCTGACTGTGAAGGTCCAAGTCTACAAGACAAAAATCAGGGATTCTTGGAAGAGAAGCCACAGAGTAAATAAAGGCAGCAAGAAGAAACTAAAATCTTCTGTAGAATGATGGACGAAATAAAGAAGAATAGAGCAAATACATCCTCACTTCCATTTATCTTCCTAGTATTAAGGATGAAATGTACTAAATGAAACTCTAAGACATCAATGCCTATACCAGCAAATTAAACTACTTTTAGGGTATGACTCTTAATATTGGCATAGCTCTTGAAATTTGGCCTAGATGAAGTTATTTAGAATTCTTCACATGTTCAAAATACTAGATACTAACACTTAACCATTAGGGATCCAGGCCACATGGCTACTAAGAAATTACACCCATCATCATCCACACTTGCCTAGTGCTTTCCAGACTAATGATTGCTGATAATAAGAACGGGGGTAATATCAGAGCCTCACTGAATGGGTGTATGTTTGTGTGTGTGTGTGAATTTTATGTTTATTAAAAATTAGCTGGGCAGTAGAGGTGCATGCCTGTAATCCCAGCTACTCAGAAGGCTGAGACAGGAGAATCACCTGAACCGGGGGGGGCAGAAGTTGCAGTGAGCAGTGATCATGCCATTGCACTCCAGCCTGGGTGACAGACCGAGATTCTGTCTCAAAAAAAAAGGCTGGGTGCGGTAGCTCACACCTGTAATCCCAGCACTTTGGAAGGCCAAGGCAGGTGAATCACGAGGTCAAGAGATCGAGACCATCCTGACCAACATGGTGAAACCCCATCTCTACTAAAAAATACAAAAATTAGTTGGGTGTGGTGGCATGTGCCTGTAGTCCTAGCTACTTGGGAAACTGAGGCAGGAGAATTGCTTGAACCCAAGAGGCAGATTGCAGTGAGCCGAGATTGCGCCACTGTACTCCAGCCTGGCGCCTGGTGATACAGCAAGACTCTGTCTCAAAAAAAAAAAAAAAAAAAAAAAAAAAAAAAAAANAAAGAAAAAAAAAAAAAAAAAAAAAAAAAAAAAAGGAGGGGAGGATTCCATAAGCCATAAGTTACAGGCTGAGAAACATCACTAGGTAATCTGTCCTCACCATTTCAACATGGTGGTAAGTCACTTATAAAACATTGATCATCTGAAGACAGCTCTGAATGAAAAATCTGACATTTGTTTATATAATCAATAAAAATGGTAGCATTCAATTTTTTTTTTTACTTTGCATTCTCTAATGCTTCACAGAAGCCTCAACCTAAAACAACTTGTAGAACCCCAAAAGGTGGACTGTCACAACTATTTGCGTGCCACATTTCCCTCTGGAAAAGATTATGTGGTAATTATTTCACAGTTAGAATAATTTGGAAATAACTGAATGGTAAGAATTTTTTATCTCATAATTGTTGTGGTTATCAAAATGCCTAGAACAAAAAATGCTGTCTCAATAAACACTTACTAATTGACTTGAGACACAGACCAAATAGCGTGTCCAGACCTTCTATAGGGAAGGAAGAGTTCTTTCATCCCACTTTTCTAGAATTCCTGTCATAGATAACAATAAAGGCAGTTCCTCTATTATATTAATGATGATAGTGTATAAATAAATAATCGTATCAAATAACATAAACTTAAAAATAATTTTTCACAGTATTTTCTGTCATTTTCCAGGACACAAAATAGATGACTAAATTAGCTAGTACCTTAATTAAATATCATCCAAATATCAAGAAATTTGAATTTACTTAGAATAACAATAATATTTAAAATTGGCCTAATAACAATAATATTCACTGAAATAAAGATATCAGTGAACATCTGTTTAAAATAAAAAGGACATTTTTAGATATATTAGTATACTATGTAATATTTCTACAGAGAAATTTGTGATACCAAAGAGACCTATGCATTTGAATGACAAAACTGAATATGTTGCCTGCCTAAATAAAAGATTATCATTAACACTAATTTTAATATCAGAGTTCAAGCCTCAATACACTTCTTAGAGAGAAGAGCTCTCTACGCTGTGTATTTTAGTCAAAACCCCAGGCAGTATCTCTAGTTTTACATCCTCTTTTAACATTGATTCATATCAATAACAACCTTGTGTTCTTTTCTTGACCTTTGATCTAATTTAGACAACTGTGGGAGATTATTTTCTTTGGAAAAAAAATTTTAATGAGGTTTTTAAAACTTGCTTTCTTTTAAAACTCAGGAAAGGTTTTCCTACTTCATTCTTTGATGTAGTTTAAACCCCAAGCCTTGCTACTCACAGTGTGATCTACAGACCAGCAGTATCAGAATGACCTGGGAGCTTATTAGTAACACAGTGTCTTAGGCTCTCCCTGAGATGTTCTGAATTGGGTTCTACATTCCAACAAGATCCTGGGATAATTTTTATGCACATTGCACTTTGAGAAGCACTTCTTTAAGACATTAAAAGGAAGTTAACATATGTATCAATTCTTACAGACTTTTTCCAGTGACAAAACTATTTCAGAAAAATTCTAAGTTTAAGACAACTTATGAAACTGAAATAAAAATCAGTACATTTTTTTGAAAATTTGAGTGTAGTATTAGGAATCTTGAAATGTTCATATTCTCAGATATAGTAACTACATTTCTGGGAATGCATCCTAAAGAAAGAATCTGGTGAAATGGTAAAATATATATGTAGAAAGATTTTCATTGTAGCTTTATCTAAAAAAGCAAAAAAATTAGAAACAAATTAAATGTTCAACATTAGAAAAATGATAAATTATGGTACATCTACTAGTTAGAATGTTATTCAACAACCAAAATTATGTCCACTATAATGCATAACATGGGCTGAAAATGGCAAAGTAGAGAACTCCAGGGTCCTTTCTCTCTGCAAAAGCAGCTAATGAGCTGGCTAAAACTGTCCAAATCAATTTTTGCAGATCTCTGTAACCTAGTCTAAAATTTACAACAACCAGGAGAAGATTTGGTGAAGAAAGAAGCTGCTGCTTTGTGCCAAGATAGTGCTGCAGTGTTCTAAATTGCCTGCCTGCCATCCCCCATATCCTATGTCAGAAATGGCCATGAAAATGACAGCTTGTACTCCTGGTGCAGGTTGCCAGTGCTAGAGGGAGCAATACAAACCTTATTCTCAAAGTGCTTTGTTATGAGTGTTGACCTCTCAATAGCTACCTCAAAGACTTGCACAAACAATTCCCTTTGTTTCACCTGACTCACAGTGTTCTCAGGGCTGGAGCAGCTCCCCAGGAGGCTTTTGTTGAAAGCATTTAAAGACACATACGTATTGGATGCAGCAGCCTGGGACAAGAACAGCACTTTGAACAAGAAATAGAGAAACCTGGAAAGAAAGACATTGGGAAAGAGATATGTGGGAGAATAGGACTTTTAAAAATACAGAGAAATCAGAAGACCATGACCATATCCAGGGCAAGAAACATGCTTTAAGAAGGCCTGGGAAGACCCTAAGCATTTACATATAATTGATCTGCAGACTCTGCACAGCAAAAGATGAAGGCTAAGACAGAGTTGTAAATGGACTGGGATGGCATTAAAGAAGCACCCCAACAAAGAACCAATCTACAAAGACTGGTAAAGGATTTTTGCCCTCCTTTTTGACTTTGTTGGCTCCAGATACTTAAGGCAATTCTGTCAAAACACTGCTAACAGACAACTAACTGAACACGTACTTTAAAAAACAAATACACACTGTAGAAAAATAGTTTAGAAGTCACTAAACAAGCAAACAACAACCTTATAACAATGAACAGCAAACCATGGAGAAGGGGCAGAATCACATTTTCAAAGTTGCTACATTATAATATTTAAATGTCTAGATTTCAAAAATATATATATGAGAGATGTAAGAAACAAATAAGTATGGCCCATTCAAGAAAACAAAATTAACAGAAAATGTCCATCAGGAAACCCAGGCATCGGACTTCCTAGACAAAGACTTTAAAACAACTCTCATAACGTGTTCAAACAACTGAAGAAAACCAAAAGAATAATTTCTCAACAGAGACTATTGAGAAAAAAATAGAACTATAAAAAGTAAATAAAAATAAATATTCTAGAACTGAAAACTAAAATAACTGAAATAAAAAATTCACTGAAGGGGTCCAATAGCATATTTGAGCTGGCAGAAGAATTATTCCTGAATTTAAATATAAATCTATTAAAATTATCCATTCTGAGGAGCAGAAAGACAAAAGAACGAAGAAAAATGAACAGAGCCTAAGAGACTTCTTGGACATCATCAAGCATACTAACATACACATAATATAAGTCCCAGAGGGAGAAGAGAAAAGGGGCCAGAAACAATATCTGAAAAAGAAATAATGGCTTAAAGCATCCCAAATTGATAAAAGAAATGAATCTATACATCCAAGAAACTCAGTGACTCAAAGAAAGATAAAGTAAAAGACACTCACATGAAGACACATTATAGTCAAATTGTCAAAAGCCAAAAATAGAGAACCTTGAAAACAGCAAGAAAGAAGCAACTCATCACATACAAGAGATCAAAAATAAGATTATAATCTGATACCCATCCACAAACAATGGAACGATAAATTGGTGGGATGACGTAGGGAAAAAACTGTCAACTAAAAATTCAATATCTGGCAAACTGATTCTTCAAAAAAATGAAGAAAAACTTTCAGTTTCTGGAACATGAAGCTGTCCCTTCATCCTATCGATAAGTTAAAAGCTGGCCAAACTGAAAAATCAACAATTCTACTTCAATTTCTAAGAGAAGTGAGATTATAAGGCAAACCACTGCCCTAAAAATTAAAGAGAGAGAGAGAGAAAGAGACACACACACACACACAGAGATAGAGACAGAGAGAGAGAGAGAGAGAGAGAGAGAGAGAGACAGAGACCACCAAATACAGAGAATAATGACTTCCTGGAGTGGAAACCCATGAGCAGAAACCTCCACCAGAACCAGTGCTGGGGTAGGAAAATCTAAACTGTAATTGACAAATTGCCGGAGGCTCACTGTGAACAAGGCTAAAATATAAAAACTTCAAAGGGACTCAGTCGTTATGCTGGGAGGAGTACATTTTTGTGAGTTTTAACTCTAGGAGCTCAACCAGGTTGCACAGTGATCATTTGTGAAAAATCATCGAATACTGCTGGTAGAGGAGAGGAAAAGTAATCTTTTTTAAATATGCCAGAACACTGTGTTTTAAACAAGGCCTGCCCTTGAGAGAAACTAGTTTACCATAACCTAAATTACTGAAGTTTTATCAGTCTAACTCACCTAAGAGAAAGGAAATACCCAACTCAAGTCACCTCTAGCCTTCTATGTGGGACTAAGAAAATATCAGACTCCAGCTACCTCTAGCCATTCTGTGTGGCCTAAGAAAGGCGATGGGAGAAAAATTGAAAAATGTTTATGAAGTTCATAGTCTAGAGGAACAAACTCACTAAAAGACTGAGACCTAATTATAGGACTATAGAATGCTTCCCTTGCCCCAACACCTTACCACCTCAAAAGGTCTATTTTTGGAGTTTCTTTTACCCAGCATATCATGTCTGGCTTTCAATTAAAAATGACAAGACATATTAAAAAGCAAAATACAAACAAACAAAAAAACATAATTTGAAGAGACAGAGCAAGCATCAAAACCAAACTCAGATATGGCAAGAATGTTGAAATTATCAGACCAGGAATGCAAAACAACTATGATTAATATGCCAAAGACTCTAATGGATAAAGTCCACAACATGCCAGAACAAGTGAGCAATGTAAACAGAGAGATGGAAATTCTAGGAAATAATAAATGCTAGAGATCAAAAATTCTGTAACAGAAATGAAGAATACTCATTACTAGACTGGACGTGGGTGAAAAAAGGCTTGCTTGAGGATATGCCATTAGAAATTTTCAAAATGAAGAAAGCAAAGAGAAAAAAGCTGGGAAAAAAAAACAGAACAGAATATCCATGACCTGTGGGACAACTACAAAAAGTGAAACATATATGTAATGAAGATATCAAATAGAGAAGAGAGAAATGGACAGAAAAAATAATTGAAGCAATAATGACTGAGAATTTCTCCCAAGTTAGTGTCTAATATTAAACTATGGATCTAAGAAACTCAGAGGCACCAAGCAAAATGAACAACAAAAAAATACTATATCTAGACATATCATATTCAAACTGCAGAAAATAAAGGATGAAGGGAAAAAAAAACTTCAAAGATGCCAGAGGAAAAAATACCTTACTTATAGAGGAAGAAAAATGAGAATTGCATCTGACTTTTTGTCAAAAACCAAGCAAGCTAGAAAAGAAAAAAGTGAAATCTTGGGTGTTGGGAGAAAAAAATCCCACCAACTTAGAATTCTGTACCCTACAAAATTATCTTTCAAAAGCAAAGGAGAAATAAAGACTTTCTCAGACAAACAAAAACTAAGGGGATTTATTTCCAGTAGACCTACCCTGCAAGCAATTTTAAAAGAAATTCTTCAGAAAAAAAGAAAATATATAGGTCAGAAATTCACATCTACATTAATAAAGGAAGAGCATCAGAAAAGGAATAACTCAAGGTAAAATTAAAAAATTTAGGCTAGGTGTGGTAGCTCACTCCTGTAATCCCAACACTTTGGGACATCAAGTTGGGAGGACTGCTTAAGCCTAGTAGTTTGAGGCCAGTCAAAGTTTTACATTTTATAGTATGAAACTATAAATCAATAATAGGAGGAACTTTGGAAAATTCACAAATATATGGAAATTAAACAAATGTTCCTGAACAACCAATGATTCAAAGGAGAAATTACAAGGGAAATTTAAAAATATATGGAGACAAATGACAACTAAAACACAATACCAAAACCTATAGATGCAGCAAAACAGTTTTAAAGGGGAAATTTATAGCAATAAATGGCTACATTCAAAAGAAAAAAGCAAATAAATATCCTAAAATTATACCTCAAGGAACTAAGGGGGGAAAAAAAAAAGCCCAAAGTTAGCAGAAGGAAGAAAATAATAAAGATCAAAACAGAAATAAATCAGATTGATAGAAAAAGCCTAGAAAAATCAATAAAACTAAGAGGTGGGTTTTTTTTTTTTGTTGTTTTTTGTTTTTTTTAGTTTGGGTCTCACTGCTTCGCCTAGGCTGTTGTTAAACTCCTGGACTTAAGCATTCCTCCTGCCTCAGACACCCAAGTAGCTGGGATTAGAGGTGTGAGCCATTGTACTTGGACAGAGCTGGGTTTTTGAACAAATAAAATAGACAAGCCTCTAGCTAGACTAAGAAAAAAAGAGAAAAGACTCAAATACGTAAATCAGAGATGAAAGGAGAGACATTACAACAGATGCCTCAAAATGAAAAGAATAATAAAGAACTATTATATATAATTGCATGATGACAAATTTGGTACTCTAGAGAAAATGTGTACATTCCTTAAAAAAAAAAAATACAACCTACCAAGCACAAGGTTTAATAAGAAAGAAACAGAAAGCCTAAACAGACCAATAACAAAAATGTTGTAGCTAAAAATCTAACAAAGAAAATCACAGGACCAGATGGCTTTAAAACTGAATTCTACCAAATATCCACAGAATTAATATCCATATGATATTTTTTAAATTGACAACTAATAACTGTATATTTACATCCCCTAACAATCTGATGAAGAAAAGGGAATGACAGACGTACACATTTATAGAGTACTGTATTTCCATACATGTTTACAATGAGTAGTGATCAAATCAAGGTATTTCCATCCCCTCAAACATCCATCATTTCTTTGTGTTGAGAAAATTAAAAATCTGCTCTTCTAGCTCTTTGAAAATAAACAATAAATTGTTGTTTGTTATAATCACCTTAAGTGCTATAGAACAGTAGAAGATATTCCCCTCATTACCTGAACTTTGTATCCAATGCCTAACCTCTGGTTCTCCTCCTTTTTCCTCTCCTCTTCCCAGTATCTAGTAACCACTAGATGCTCTGAGATCAACATTTTTAATCTTCCATTTATGAGGGAGAACATGTGGTATTTATCTTTCTGTTCCTAGCTTATTTGATTTAACATAATATCCTCCAAGCTAATCCATATTCCTGCAAATGACAATTTCATTTGATTTTATTGTTAAATAGTATTCCATTGCATATATACACCACATTTTCCTTATCCATTCATTTGTTACTGGACAATTAGGTTGATTCTGTATCTTAGCTGTTGTGAATAATGCTGCAATAAACATGAGAGTGCAGGAATAAACATGGGGGAAAATTTACTCATTTCCTTTCCTCTGGCTATATACCCAGTAGTGAGATTGCTGGATGGTATGGTAGCTCTATTTTTAGTTTTATGAGAAACCACCAATTTATAAGAGTTCCCCTTCCTTCACATCCTTACCAACATGCTATTTTTGTCTTTTTGATAATAGCCTTTCTGAGGGAAAATGATATTTTATTGTAGTTTTGATTTGCATTTCCCTGATGATTAGTGATGTTAAGCATTTTTAAAAATATATTGAGCCACTTTTATGTCTTCTTCTAGGAAATGTCTATTTAGCTAATTTGCCCATTTTTAGCTGGATATATTTTTCTGTTGAATTGTTTAAGTTCCTTGTATATCTAGATATTAACTTCTTTTTGGATTAATAGCTTGAGAAAATTTTCTCCTCATGCTGTTGATTGTTTCCTTTGCTGTCCAGAAGCTTTTTAGTTTGATATAATCACTTTTGTCTATTCTCACTTCAGTGGCCTTGCTTCCGAAGTCTTCTCCATATAATCTTTGCCCAGACCAATATCCTGTAGTGTTTCCTCTATGATTTCTTCTAGTAGTTTCAGGTCTTACATTTAAATCTTTCATCTGTTTTAAGTTGTTTTTTTTTTTTTTTTTTTTTTTTT
>NW_016107542.1:3290050-3303816 GCF_001604975.1 Cebus imitator | reverse complement strand
TGGGGGGTCTAGTTTCATTTTCTGCATATGGATACCCAGTTTTCTTTGCACCATTTATTGAAGAGATTGTACTTTCCCTAGCTAATTTTCTTGGAGGTTTTGTTGAAAATCAATTGACTGTAAACACTTGGATGTATTTCTGGGTTCTCTATTCTGTTCCATTGGTCTGTGTATTTCCTATTATGCTGCTTTGTTTACTATAGTTTTATATTATGTTTTGAATCTAGGTAGTATGATGCCTCCAGAATTACTTTTTGCTGAGGATTGCTTTGGCTATTCAGGGTCTTTTGCTGTTGCATATGTATTTTAGAATTGTCTTCACTATTTCTGTGAAGAAGGTCACTGGTATTTTGATAGGGGTTGCATTAAGTCTGTGGATCATTTTTGATAGTATGATTATTTTCACAATATTAATTCTTCTAATCCATGAACATGACATGTCTTTTCATTTATTTGTGTTTTCTTCAATTTTTTTCATCAGTGTTTTATAGTTTTCCTTTTAGAGATCTTTCACCTCCTTGGTTAAATTTATTCCTAGTTTTTTTTGTTTTTCACCTAGTATAGCTGTTATTGCATTCTTGATTTCTTTTTCCACTAGTACATTGTTGGTGTCTAGAAATGCTACTGATTTTTGCAGGTTGATTTTGTATCCTGAAACTTTGCTGAATTAATTCATTAGCTCAAACCTAGGCTACAGAAGTTTGGGGCAGTGACAGCAACAGTGTAGGTTGTTGATATCTTTAGTGACAAGGGTTTTTAGGGTCTTCCTATTTTGGATTCCCTACAATGTGGAGACTTAGCCAAAGGGATTCCTCTTAGTGTCAGGTCTGATATAGTCTATAAGCAGTTGTAAAGGCACTGAATTCCAGGTGCAGGTGCTCAGGGTGGCTGAGGGGCTATGTGACCTAAGCTCAGGGTCTCGTGACCCTATTGTGGCATCTGGGTCTTAGGGTTCAGGTTTGTTCTCTATGGCCAGGTCAGATGTATGATGCCCACAGATGCAGATTCTGTGACTCTCGGGCACCCTCTAGCAGCTAATTTTAAGAATCAGCTAGGCCTGGTGGCATGCACCCATTGACACAGCTACTAGGGAGGCTGAGGTGGGAAGATTACTTGAGCCTGGGAAGTTGAGGCTTCAGTGAGCCATAACAGCACCACTGCACTCCAGCCTGAGTGACAGAAATCTGTCTCCCAAAATAAACAAATAAAAAAGATTGTGCATCCACTATATGTAAAAGCTTACCAAGTAAAACCCATACACATGACATTAAACTCTAAGAAATAATATGCATGCTGAAGTATTGAATGAAGTATATTGATGTCAACAATTTACCTTGAAATGCCTCAAAAAAAAAAGAGATGAATTAATGGATGGACAGAGGGATCAACAAATAAATAGTTGAATAAATGTATAGTAAAGCAAATTAATTGCTAATTATAGAATCTAAATGGTGGTGGCTGGGTGTGATGGCTCACCCCTGTGATCCCAGCACTTTGAGAGGCCAAGGTGGGCATATCACATGAGGCCAGAGGTTCAAGACCAGCCTGGCCAACATAGTGAAACTCCATCTCTACTAAAAATACAGAAAATAGCAAGATGTGGCAATGCCTGTCTGTAATCTCAGCTATGCAGAAGGCTGAAGCATGAGAATTGCTTGAACCCAAGCGACAGGGGTTGCAGTGAGCTGAGATACCCCCATTGCTCTCCAGCCTAGGCAACAGAGAGAGACTCTGTCCAAAAAAAAAAAAATGCTAGATATACGCAAATTTGTTGTTTCTAATATTTCAATTATCCAGTATATTTGATAATGTTTATAATAAATATTTTAAAACAGGTTGAACTTTAGATGCCTTCAAGAGTTTCGAAGTCTAATTATATCACAGGGACGAAGTAATTGTGTGACTGTATTTAGAAAGTATAACTTCTGTTAGTGATACTTCTAACAGAATGAACAGATATCTCTAAAATGCCTGACACTTTACGGAATACTATGAAATCAAATACGAACTCCGCTGAGATGATATTAAGGCATTTTGCTCTTAGTCCATGGTGAGTACTGGCCTTTAGAAAACCATAAATACTACTTTCTGCAACTACCAAAAAAAATAATTAAATCTGCTGCAGTCTTTTTGATTGTATAAATGATTGCTACAACTTGCTTAATTATCCTACCTTTTTTCTAGTCAAGAAAAAAAAAACTTGTGGATACAGGGACCTTGCCTTGCTCAATTGCATGCAGACTGCCAGGTAGTGATACTAGTGGAAACTTGTGCTTCCATTCCTTAACCAAAGGTAATTTCTGGTTAATCAGAATGGGCAATTATCTTTCTCTTTGGAGAAAGGATCTAGATACTGTGCTTCAAACCAGTCGTTCTGTTTCAAGCAGAAGTCCTCTAAGCTGGGACATGAAATGCCAAACTCTTAGGCTTCAAATGTCTCCATTTATTCCTTTAGGCAAAACTAGATAAATTTTCTGAAATGGAAATTACCTCAGCATTCTTTACCTGATATTGACTAATTCTCACATCTCTTGTATCTATCCAAATTTTAACCTGAATCTTAAAAACAAACATTTTAGAAAAAGGCTCCTATTAATTTAAAAATTAAACAAACAAAATTCCCTAACCAGCTTTACTGGAACCCATTACTTGCTTTTTCTTCTGAGCTATCAGCACTTCTTCTTTCTAAAGTTTAAAGCTGTTGTTCCAATGTAAACAAATATATCTAGCTTGAACTCAGACTTTAGTTATCCCTTGCTTTTGCTTCTTGCACTAAAACAAAAAAATACAAAATTTTGCTAAGAAGCGTTCTCATTTTGAAAAATTTAAAGCAGTAACATTTAGCTAAAAGCTTTTACCTTAAATCAGCTTATTAAAAAAGAAAAAAAAAATCAACAAAAAGAAGAAGAAAGAACACATATCTTTGTAGGGACCCATAGCATAATAAAGTTTAAAACCACAAGAAACTTCTTTTCTTGAGTTACTTATTCCTACCAAATAGTAGTTCCTATCAAGGGATTTCTTTCCAGAAGCATTTTACTCTCTAGTTACAAACTCCTATAAACAAGTGTGCATGTAACCCAAAGCCAGAAATCCACTTACAGGCTGCGCATGGTGGCTCACACCTGTAATCCCAGCACTTTGGGAAGCCAAGGCAGGTGATTAGTAGAGGTCAGGAATTTGAGACCAGCCTGGCCAACATGGTGAAATCCATCTTTACTAAAAATACAAAAAAAAATTAGTTGGATGTGGTGGCGCACGCCTGTAGTCCCAACTAGTAGGGAGGCTGAAGCACAAGAATCTCTTGAACCCAAGAGGTGGAAGTTTCAGTGAGCTGAGATCGCACCACTGCACTCCAGCCTGGGTGACAAAGCAAGACTCTGTACCACCCCACCAAAAAAAATCCACTCAAAACTGGACCAGTTTCTACTTAGCTAAACACCCAGCATAGTCAAAATCAGTAACTGTCATTAAAATATATTGATATTGCATATTCTTTAAAAGAAATATATGGCAACAACTATTTCATTAGTTGAATTGAAAAATGGGATATTTTTCACACATGGAATTAATGCTACCTATTCTGCAAGTCAGTTTAAATTGAATTGTTTAAATTAATCTGTTTGTACATTGTCCCTATGGTAGATTAGATCATTGTTCTCAATTCTTTACCCCTCACCCCACATGTGAACTTCTAATGGGAGTTATTTCCCTCTCTCATTGATATTGGGCATGATTACATATGTGACTTGCTTTGGTCAATTAAATGATCGCAGACATGAGCACAGGCCTTAAGGATTTTGACTTGGTCTCTTCTTCTGTTTTTTTATTTTTGAGACAGGATCTCACTCTGTCACCCAGGCTGGGGTGCAGTGGCACAATCTCGGCTCACTGGAGCCTCCGCCTCCTAGGTTTAAGCAATTCTTCTGATTTGGCCTCTTGTCTTTCATAATCCACCAGGAGAAGAATGTGTCTCAGATAGCTAATGGGATCTGGGGACACATGAAGCAGGCCTGATCCCAACTTGAGGCTTTGATACCAGCCCAGCTGTCCTGCAACAGAATCAAAGCATCCCAGATCATCCACAGGCCCATGAACAAGGAAAATAAAGGCTTATTTCTATGAGCCACTGAGTTTTAGAGCTGTTTACTACTCAGCATTGTAATAATATCTGACTAACATATCCCATATTTCATGTTCAGTGACATACATATGTGTGAAAATTGATTGACAGAATCATATCCTTATATTAACTCTCACTCCCACAATATGCAATGACCAAAAGCTTTGAAGACTCAAATAATCAAGCACAACCCAATGACCAATGTTTCTTGCTAATATCAATGCAGACTCTAGACAAACTATAAACACTAGATAATATCCCATAATGAAGTTGGAGTAGAAGAAAATGGAGTTCAAGAATCAACAAAAATGTAAGAAAATCCTAAAACTGTAGGAGCCTTATAAATATAGCTGGAGTGGGCAAGAATGTGTGAGTTTAACCAAGCCATCTGCCTTCTGCCCCACTGGCAAACAATTCAGTTAAACAGTCCAGCTCTTGATTAAATATAAAAACACTTCCCAACCCTTTTTCTGTCATAAAAATAATTTTGGTGCATTTCTTTGTATACATTTTTTATACACTGTAAGAATTTTTCATGTGGCTACAAACTACTGAGTCTCAACATCTTTCTGATTTCATACCATTGACTTACCTAAGATATTTCCACTAGGGCAATATAGATTACATATGGTGTTTTTTCATAATCATTATTTGTAATGGCTATATAATCTTCCATTGAGTAGATGCACCATAATCTAGTTAACTATTTCCTCTTGTGAGATTTTAGGCTGTGACTAATTTTTCACTGTTATGAATAACTTTCCTGTAAGAAGTACAAACCTTAGACATATACTTTTTAATCTTGATGATTTCCTTAGTACAAATTCCCAGGAGATTATACTAGGTGAAAGAATGTGAATATTTTTAAATCTCTTGATAGCCAGGTGCAGTGGCTTGCACCTGTCATTTCAGCTACTTGGGGAGACTGAAGCAAAAGGATAATTTGCGTCCAGGAGTTCAAGACCAGTTCGGGCAACATAGCAAAACTCTGCCTCTAAAAATTAATAAATAAATAAAACTAAAAAATCTCAATACACATAGCTAAATCAATTTCTAAAAGATGTTTCTAATTCTACTGGTAATATATAATAGAACAAACATTAAATATTATTATGTATGTTGCTATGTTTTGTAGCCAGGTGAATGGAAGGGGTATCTTGTTATCATTTGAATTTTTAGTTTAAAAAATTAAGTGAGGTAGAACATTTTTCCATGTTTGTTAACTAGATGATCTCCTCTTCTCAATATTTGTTTCCTTTATTATACCATAAAGGATTTGAACAGCTTTCAAGTAGTGTTTATCAATAAGAAAACATATACTTTTGTTTCTTTTTTTATGCGGGTGTTTTATGTGGGTCAATCCATGGATTTGTAAAATAACCTATTCCCACAAAATGAACCTATCGGGAAAATTAAAACAACAACAACCACAGAGCAATAGCAAAATCTTTCTGAAAAAGAAATTGCTGGCATCTTTTACCAGCATTTACCTTGATCCGAAAGCATTGAGTTTAGAGAGGGATCTAATCAATTTAGCAAATCAGCCAAAAACAACAGTACATGACAGATCAAATTCCATTGGAACAAACACCACACAGACTGGGAAATTCCAGAGGGCAGAATAAGACAAATGAAGGGAAGTTGAAGGGAGATAAGATTGTTGGCTGATAGAAAGGAATTTCTAACAATTAACTCAAACCTTAAATATACATGGACTGTCCTGTGAAAGAGCAACAAAGATACAAAGATGGTCAGGAGAAGTTAGAGGATTCATGTAGGAGGGTGTCGGATGCCTTGTGGTGAGTAGAGTGGATAGGACCTCTAAAGTCCCTTCCAACCCTATTTTCCCTAGAGTAGCTCTTGGAGATGAACTTCTTGGTCCTGGGAATAGGAGACTGCTTTGTACAGGAGAGAATAAGAGGAAGAAACTGTCCCTCTCTTCTTGAGGGTGGGGCTGACCATAGTCAGAATTTTGAAATAGAGGTTATCTTTGGCATCTTCTCACTTCCCTTTCTGTACTTTTGCTTACCAGCTGCCCAATATTCCAATGCAGGTGTTAGCCTCTAAGCAGTGCCTCTCCTACTGTATTACTTCTTTCTTTTTAACCACTTCAAAACTCCCAATCTTTTAACACATCTAACCTCAGCTAGCTGTTGAGAGGAGAGCAATCTGACCCAAAAGCATGACCAAGTGATAGTACCATGATCTTCCCAGACAGATATGAATTTTCAAAACAAGATATTTCTAAAGCCAATGGCATCTTTAGCAATATGTGGTAAATTAAACCCCACTTAATAGCCCTTCTGAAGTTCAAATTCCAGCTACATTAGTTACTGTCCCTCAATGTTGAGGAAATCACTAGGCCATCCTGTGTTTCAACATTCTCATCAGAAAATGAGGAAGAAATATAACTAAACCATGTAATTTGTATAACCTGCCTAGCATAATGCTTGACACATGGGTCTTATTGTTAGTTATTATTGTCCCCTCTGCAGTCCTCCATGCAGAGGTGTAATCATGTATTTCTTACACTCTTCTTTCTGGCTCTACTTTGATGTCCACAATGTATATTCCTTGGGCTGGGAGGTGAGTCTCCAAGTCAGAGTCTGGGCAGCTGACATCCTTGTTGTGTAAAAGGAGGATTTCCTCAAGTTCAGCAGCCTCTATTATCATTTTCTATCGTGTTATTTCCTGCCATTACATTTTTTTCCTTCTCTTTACTTTGTGTGTTTTGTTTTATTTTTTGTTTGGTTGATTGTTGAATTGGGAAGTTAAATTTTGATTTGAAAGTTTGATTAATTTATACTCAATGTCTCTTGTTTTCTAATATGCACATTGAAAGCTATAGGTTTCCTTCTGAATAGCATGTTGATGACATCCCACAGGTTTTGTGGTATAATACTTCTGTGTCCATTCATCTTTATGTGATTTATAATTTCCATTTGACTTTATCCTTAACCCAAGAGTTATTTTATTATTGATTTGTGATTCATAAAAAGTCTTATTGTCTCTATATTCTTATAACAAATAAATGTAGCACTTTGGGCATTGGAGGGCCAGCAATCATTTGGTGGCTGTAAAGCCTCCTCTCTTCATCTTTATAAATGATGATCACTCTCAAAAATTTCCATTAAGTGGATTTCCACCAAGATGGCTGAAAAGGAATAGCTCCAGTGCACAGTTCCCAGCGAGAGTGATGCAAAAGCAGGCAGATCTCTGCATTTCCAACTGAGGTACTAGATTCATCTCACTGGGACTGGCTAGACAGTGAGTACAGCTCAAGGAGGGCATGCTGAAGCAGGGTGGGGCGTCACCTCACCCGGGAAGTGCAAGGGACCTGAGAACTCCCTCTCCTAGCCAAGGGAAGCCATTAGGAACTTTGCCTGACACTCTGGCACTCTGGATCAGACACTGCGCTTTTCCCACAGTCTTCACAACTCACAGACCAGGAGATTCCCTCCAGTGTCTACAGCACCAGCACTCTGGGTTTCCAGTACAAAACAGGGTGGCCGTTTTAGCCATAGCAGTTTCTGTTGTTGTTCTTCTTCTCATATCCCAGTGGTGCTAGGAATGCCAGTGAGACAGAACCGCGCATTCCCCTGAAAAAGGGGGCTGCAGCCAGGGAGCCAAGTGATCTGACTTGGTGGGTCCCACCCCCACAAAGACCAGCAAGCTAAGACCCACTGGCTTGAAATTCTTGTAGCCGGCACAGCAGTCTGAGCTCAACCTGGGACATTTGAGCTCAGTGGGCAGAGGGGCATCTGCCATTGTTGAGGCTCAGGTAGGTGGTTCTAAACTTGCCTGTGTAAACCAAATTGCCAGGAAGTTTACACAGCAACTGGGTGAAGCCCACGGTAGCTCAGCAAGGCCTCTGTAGGCAGACTGTCACTAGACTCCCTTCTTGCTGGGCAGAGCAGCTCTGAAAAAAGGCAGCAACCTGTCAGAGATTTATAAATAATGCCCCCACCTTCCTGGGACAGAGCACCTGGGAAAAGGGGTGGTTGTGGGTCCAGCTTCAGCAGACTTAAATGTCCCTGCCTGGCAGCTCTGAAAGGAGCAATGAATCTCCCAGCATAGTGCTTAAGTTCTGATATGCAACAGACTGCTTCCATAAGTGGCTCCCTGACCCCCGTGTATCCTGACAGGGAGACACCTCCCAGCAGGGGCTGACAGACACCTCAAACAGGAGAGCTCTGGCTGGCATCTGGCAGGTACCGTACTGGGATGAAGCTACCAGAGAAAGAAACAGGCAGCAATCTTTGCTGTTCTGCAGCCCTTGCTGGTGATTCTCAGACAAGCAGGGTCTGGAGTGAACCTCCAGCAAAATTCCACCAGACCTGCAGCACAGGGGCCTGAGTGTTAGAAGGAAAACTAACAAACAGAAAGAAACAGTTTCAACATCAACAGAAAAGACATCCACTCAGAGACCCCATCCAAAGGTCACCAACTTCAAAGACCAAAGGAATATAAACCCACAAAGATGGGAAGAAACCAGCACAAAAAGACTGAATTCTCCAAAACCCAGAACGCCTCTTCTCCTCCAGGAGATCACAACCCCTTACCAGCAAGGGAACAAAACTGGACAGAGAATGAGTTTCATGAATTGACAGAAGCAGGCTTCAGAAAGTAGGTAATAACAAACTTCTCCAAGCTAAAGGAGCATGTTCCAACCCAATGCAAGGAAGCTAAGAACCTTGTAAAAAGGTTAGATGAAATGCTAACTAGAATAACATACATGACTTGATAGAGCTGAAAATAACAGAACAAGAACTTTGTGAACATACACGTTTCAATAGCCAAATCGATCAAGCCAGAAGAAAGGATATCAGAGATTGAATATCAACTCAATGAAATAAAGAAAGAAGCAAGATTAGAAAAAAAAGAGTGAAAAGAAATGAACAAAGTCTCCAAGAAACATGGGATTATGTGAAAAGATCAAATCTATGTTTGACTGGTATACCTGAAAGTGACAGGGAGAATGAAACCAAGTTGGAAAACACTCTTCAGGATATTATCCTGGAGAACTTCCCCAACCTATCAAGGCAGGCCAACATTCAAATTCAGGAAATACAGAGAATACCACAAAGATATTCCTCAAGAAGAACAACCCCAAGACATATGATCATCACATTCACCAGGGTTGAAATGAAGGGAAAAATGCTAAGAGCAGCCAGAGAGAAAGGTTGGGTTACCCACAAAGGAAAGCCCATGAGATTCACAGCAGATCTCTTGGCAGAAACCCTAAAAGCCAGAAGAGAGTGGGGGCCAATACTGAACATCCTTAAAGAAAAGAATTTCAACCTAGAATTTCATATCCAGCCAAACTAAGCTTCATAAGCAAACGATAAGTAACTGCTGAGAGATTTTTTCACCACCAGGCGTGCCTTACAAGAGCTCCTGACAGAAGCACTAAACATGGAAAGAAACAACCAGTACCAGCCACTGAAAAAACACACCAAATTGTAAAGACCATTGACACTATGAAGAAATTGTATCAACTAACAAGCAAAATAACCAGCTAGCATCAAAATGGCAGGACCAAATTCACACATAACAATATCAACCTTAAATATAAATGGGCGAAATGTCCCAATAAAAAGACACAGACTGGCAAAGTGGATAAAGAGTCAAGACCCATCAGTGTGCTGTATACAGGAGACACATCTCACGTGCAAAGACACTCATAGGCTCAAAAGAAAGGAATGAAGGAAGATTAACCAAGCAAATGGAGAGAAAAAAAAAAAAGAGGAGTTGAAATCCTACTCTCTGATAAAACAGACTTTAAACCAACAAAGATCAAAAGAGACAAAGAAAGGCATTACATAATGGTAAAATGATAAATGCAACAAGAAGAGCTAACTATCCTAAATATATATGCACCCATTACAGGAGCACCCAGATACATAAAGCAAGTTCCTAACCTCCTACAAAGAGACTTAGACTCCCACACAATAATAGTGGGAGACTTTCACACCCCACTGTCAATATTAGACAGATCAATGAGACACAAAATTAACAAAGATATACAGGACTTGAACTCAGATCTGGACCAAAAGGAACTAATAGACATCTGCAGAACTTTCCACCACAAATACACAGAATATACATTCTTCTTAGCACCACATCACACTTATTCTAAAATTGACCACAGATTTGGAAGTAAAATGCTCCTCAGCATATGCAAAGGAACAGAAATCATAACAAAGAGTCCCTCAGACAACAGTGCGATCAAATTAGAAGCCAGGATTAAGAAACTCACTCAAAACTGCACAACTACATGGAAACTGAACAACCTGCTCTTGAATGACTACTAGATAAATAATGAAATGAAGGCAGAAATAAAGGTATTCTTCAAAACCCATGAGAACAAAGACACAGCATATCAGAATCTTTGGGACACATTTAAAGCAATGTACAGAGAGAAATTTATACCACTAAATGACCACAAAAGAAATGAGGAAAGATCTAAAATCGACACCCTAACGTCATGATTAAAAGAACTAAAGGAGCAAGATAAAAAAAATTCAAAAGCTAGCAGAAGACAAGAAATAACTAAGATCAGAGCAGAACTGAAGGAGATAGAGACACAAAAAAACGCTTCAAAAAATCAGTGAATCCAGGAACTGGTTTTTTTTTAAAGATCAACAAAATAGATAGACCATTCACTAGACTAATAAAGAAGAAAAGAGAGAAGAATCAAATACATGCAATAAAAAAATGTTAAAGGGGATATCACTACTGATCCCACAGAAATACAAACTACCATCAGAGAATACTATAAACAACTCTATGCAAATAAATCAGATAATCTAGAAGAAATGGATAAATTCCTGGATACTTACACCCTTCCAAGACTAAATGAGAAAAAAAGTAGAATCCCTGAATAGACCAATAGCATGGTCTGAAATTGAGGCAGCAATTGATAGCCTACCAATCAAAAGAAGTCCAGGACAAGATCAGTTCACAGCTGAATTCTACCAGAGGTACAAAGAGGAGCTGGTACATTCTTTCTGAAACTATTTTAAGCAATAGAAAAAGAGGGAATCTTCCCTAACTCATTTTATGAAAACATCATCCTGATACCAAAGCCTGGCAGAGACACAACAAAAAAAGAAAATTTCAGGCCAATATTCATGAGGAACATTGATGTGAAAATCCTCAATAAAATACTGGCAAACTGAATCCAATAGCACATTTAAAAGCTTATCCAGCACAATCAAGTCAGCTTCGTCCCTGGGATGCAAGGCTGGTTTAACACACACAAATCTATAAACTTTAATCTATCACATAAATAGAACCAAAGACAAAAACCATATGATTATCTCAACAAATGCAGGAAAGGCCTTAGACAAAATTCAACAGCGCTTTATAGCAAAAATTCTCAATAAACTAGGTATTGATGGAACATACCTCAAAATAATAAGAGCTATTTATGACAAACCCACAGCTAGTATTATACTTAATGGGCAAAAGCTGGAAGCATTCTCTTTGAAAACCAGCACAAGACAAAGGTGCCCTCTCTCACCACTCCTATTCAACATAGTACTTGAAGTTCTGATCAGGGCAATCAGAAAAGAGAAAGAAATAAAGCGTATTCAATTAGGAAAAGTAGAAGTCGAATTGTCTCTATTTGCAGACAACATGATTGCATATTTAGAAGACCCCATTGTCTCAGCCCAAAATGTCCTTAAGCTGATAGGCAACTTCAGCAAAGCCTCAGGATACAAAATCAATGTGAAAAATCACAAGCACAACAATAACAGACAAACAGAGAGCCAAATCATGAGTCAACCTCCATTCACAATTGCTACAAAGAGAATAACACAACAACTAGGATACAGCTCACAAGGAATGTGAAGGACCTCTTAAAGGACAACTACAAACCACTACTCAAGGAAAGAAGAAAGGACACAAACAGATGGACAAACATTCCATGCTCACGGTTAGGAAGAATCAATATCATTAAAATGGCCACGCTGCCCAAAGTAATTTATAGATTCAATACTATCCCAATCAAGCTACCATTGACTTTCTTTACAGAATTGGAAAAATCCATCTTAAATTTCATATGGAGCCAGAAAAGAGGTCGCATAGCCAAGACTATCTTAAGCACAAAAAAAAAAAAAAAAAAAAAAGATTCCGGCATACTGCTACCTGACTTCAAACTATTCTACAAGGCTACAGTAATCAATACAGCATTTCACTGGTGCCAAAACAGATATATAGACCTGTGGAACAGAACAGAGGCCTTAGAAATAATGCTACATATCTACAACCATCTGATCTTTGACAAACCTGACAAAAACAAGCAGTGGGGAAAGGATTCCCTATTTAATAAATGGTGTTGGGAAAACTGGCTAGCCAAATGCAGGACGCTGAAACCGGATCCCTTCCTTACACCTTATACAAAAATTAACTTCAGATAGATTAAAGATTTAAACACAAGACCTAACACCATAAAAACTCTAGAAGAAAACCTAGGCAATACCATTCAGGACATAGGCGTGGGCAAGGACTTCATGAATAAAACACGAAAAGCAATGGCAACAAAACCCAAAATAGACAAATGGGATCTAATTAAACTTAAGAGCTTCTGCCCAGCAAAAGAAACTATCATTAGAGTGAACCAGCAACCAATAGAATGGGAAAAAAACTTTTGCAATCTACCAATCTGACAAAGGGCTAATATCCAGAATCTACAAAGAACTTAAACAAACTTACAAGAAAAATACAAGCAAACCCATCTAAAAGTGGGCAAAGTATATAAACAGACACTTCTCAAAAGAAGACATTTATGCAGCCAACAAACATATTTAAAGAAGCTCATCATCACTGGTCATTACAGAAATGCATATCAAAACCATCTTGAGATACTATCTCATGCCAGTTAGAATGGCGATCATTAAAAAAATCAGTAAACAACAGATGTTGGAGAGGATGTGAAGAAATGGGAACGCTTTTCCACTGTTGGTGGGAGTGTAAATTAGTTCACCCATTGTGGAAGACAGTGTGGCAATTCTTCAACAATCTAGGAATTGAAATACCATTTGACCCAGCAATCCCATTACTGGGTATATACCCAAAGGATTATAAATCATTCTATTATAAAGACACATGCACATGTATGTTTAAGCAAAGACTTGGAGCCAATCCAAATGCCCATCAATGATAGACCGGATAAAGAAAATGTGGCATATATACACCATGGAATACTATGCAGCCATAAAAAAGGATGAGTTCCTGTCCTTTGCAGGAACCTGGATGAAGCTGGTAACCATCATTCTAAACAAACTGACACAAGAATAGAAAACCAAACACCGCAAGTTCTCACTCATAAGTGAGAGGTGAACAATGAGAACACATGGACACAGGGAGGAGAATAGCATATACCAGGACCTGTCGGTGGGGGAGCTATGGGAGGGATAGCATTAGGAGAAATGCCTAATGTAGATAACAGGATGATGGATGCAGCAAACCACCATGGCACGTGTGTATCTATGTAACAAAACTGCACGTTCTGTACATGTACCCCAGAACTTAAAGTATAATTTTTTTCCCATTTATTTATTTTATTGCATTTTAGGTTTTGGGATACATGTGAAGAACATGCAAGATTGTTGCATAGGTACACACATGGCAGTGT
>NW_016107542.1:3278616-3287608 GCF_001604975.1 Cebus imitator | reverse complement strand
ACAGACAAAGAGAGTGAGAGAGAGAGAGAGAGAGAGAATAGGTAAGAGAGATTTATCTTCAACAATAAGCTAAACTTTGGCAATGTCTTATTCGTGGTTTGAGCCAAGGAAGTTTAATTATGTAACTTTTGTTATTTTTATAGCCACATTTGGGAGCTCTCTACTGATTTTAAGATTGCCTTATCTTAATGAGAAAGCAGAACTGACATCTTCGCCAACTGGGTTAGTTGTTTAGTTATTTGAAAATTTATCTTTTCCCTACAAGTACTGGAGTCCAAGTTATCAGCATGTTAATGTGACAGTTAAGAGGCCATACTCCACTGTATATTTGGTTGGTATAGGGTGACCAGATGCTCTGGTTTGCCTAGGACTGGGGATTTCCCAACATATGGAACTTTGTGTGCCAACATGGGGACAGTCCCAGACAAACTGAGACTGTTGTTCACTCTACTTATTTCACTTCCCAACGAGTCAGATGCCCAGGGCTCATCTTAACAGGCAGATAGACCAAGCTAACAATCATTGACATGGTATGATTCAAGGACTACCAGGAAGACCATTCTGCCCCCCAAATTACCCACAGACACAAATAACACTGCCCTCTTTTCCAACCTGAAACTTCTATCATTAGAGTCATTCCTTCAGTATTTTTTTTTTAATCTAAAATTACACATCAAAGACTTAGGCATTATCTTTTAAAGGCCTTTGTTACGAAGCCCAAATCTGGAAAATAAGACAGTTTTGGACTCTGACATTTACCACATGCCAGACACATTGGACTACTAAGATAAATAAGACATTTTTCTACCCATAGGACCTTCTGGTACAGGTTGGAGGGAGATGTGCGGTGAGTACTGTAAAGAAGCAGACACAAAGTGTTACAGAAGTGGGAAGGGGAACCCCCAGGTGATGGTAGCAGAGGGGATGTTAGGGGTTGCAGGACAGATGTGGTAAACACAGAATTTAGGCCAGCAAGAGCTCATGCTCCTAAAATAGGCTGAAAGAGGAAACCATGCCCAAAAAGCAAAATTTCCCTACTTTATCAAACTCCACTCTAAAACTGAGTTTTGAACTCAGAAATATCTTCTTTGACCATAGTATAAATAATTTATGAAATTCAAAGGGAACTGCAAACTCAATTAAAAACCATTCTTTCTGGGGAGAGTAGTGATTCAAAATCCCCCAAAAAATAAACAAAAAATTAGCTTTTGTGAGTAATGGGCTTGGCTTTGTTGTTGCTATTGCTGTTGTTCTTGTTACTTGTATTTCTTTCTGTTTCATTTCCCAGAAATAAAAACTGTTTCCCTTTCATTATTTCCACTTTCCAAATTACATTACGCACTAACTGAATCAGCATTCATTCTCTGCCTCACAATTAAAGCTTCCAACCCACATTCCCCTTCTGATTTTTGCGTGTCAGAAACCTAACTGTACAATGGGTGCCAGCTTCCTGGTTTACTCCTACTCTTTTTAACAGCACAACTTGGCACTTCCTTCAGGAGGTACTATAACTGTTCAAGGAGATAATGGAGATAGATACATTTCACATTACCTACCTCCATTTCATCAGTGGGAAAACCAAGGCATACCAAAGTTCAGAAGTGAAATGGAATTCTTAAGTAGCAAAAGGAATGACTCCAAGGAATTGTGGACCCTTCCATGAATCTCTTGACCAGACACTCTCTTGATGTTTATTTAGAAGAAGTGACCCTAGGGACAACAACAGGGACTGAATTGTGGAGTGGAATTACACACTCGGTAGCGGTTGTAGGTGATGCCTAACATCCCTTCCAAGTCTAAGATTCTATAAAAATTACTTTTTTGGAGTTTCTTTGAGCCTTGACTTAATGGGCCTTCCCTTGTTCCAGGTATATTCTGAGCTGCATGCCTTCTTCTAGCTGCTTTTCTGCAAGGAAACAACTGACTGACCCAACTCCTAAATCCGGACTTCCTGCTACTGCTGCTACACCAAGCCAGAAATCAAACAAAAATTAGCAAACATTAAAAGTTTAAAAATAAATAAATAAAAATTAACAAACACTGAGTGAGTATATTTTGTGTACCAGCTGCTAAACTGGGTCTGGGCAAATTTTTAATAGTTGGCAACATGACAAGAACAACGAAAATTAAAATACCGTGAATTGTTTTTTTAAAATAAGGATAATTAAAGATGTCAGGAGGAAATATTGTACAGTGATGGGGGGTGGTGGTGAGTAGACTGGGATGCTGTGATCCTGAGCAATTATTCAAGATCACTAATCTTTTACCATATCTGTAAAAGGGAACAATAATGGTGTGTTCCTCAAAGGACTGTCTTGAGGTCCAAAAGAGATGGCTATGTAAAATGCTTAACGGGGCTGGAGCACAGCGTACATATTCAGACTTGATTCATCCATTGGCCTTTCCACATGATCTGTGTCCTTCTCCAGGCTCTCTTGCCCTGGGAGGCTAGCCTATATGGCTTCTGCCTGGGTTTGCTTGCCTGAGAGGCCCAGTAGGAGCATGGGGGAAGGAAAGAGAAGAAAAACGAGCTGTATATTCTCCAGCTCCCTCCCTGGAAGGTTGTCATGGGGCTGTCAAGGTTTCCTTGACAGATGGATACAAGATCTGCAAAGTAACTCTTTCCACACAGCCTTCAAGCCTAGATGAGGTCATGGTACCTTGCTGTGGGTCATTGTGCTCTCCCTGGCAGTTCCTTACATGCCCCCTGAACCACTGTAAATAGTCCTTCTGTTAAACTCTTCTCAGATTATCCAACTGGAGTGCACCATTGATAGAGTAGCCAGTGACGGCCCTCGCAGAGCAGTAGCAGTTGCAGTTATTTCGAGTATGAGTTCAAGCACCAAATGAATTGTAAGACATGCAAAATACATAATTAAGTGGGAATAAATTCTCCCACCTGCAGAAGGCAGCTGAAATACCTCAGATACAGACCATCCCACATGTCTTAGACCTTTTTATAACATCCCTGAGGAATAGCTTTCTCTTTGAAGAATCTTCTTTTATTAGAGTTGCCACATTAAGAAAACAATGACAAAAACAAACAGAAAGCCCAGTTAAATTTGAATTTCAGATAAACAATGAATAGTTTTTTAATGCATGTCACAATATCAATGCTGTTTATCCAAAGCATGTCCACTGTTTATCTGAAACTCAAGTTTAACTAGGCTCCTGTGATTTATTTGGCAACCCTACCCATCACAGGAAGATTTGGATCCTTTCGTTCACTGTTTTTTAGATACACACTTAAGAACACACCTGCCTTTACAACTGGATGGGAAAGTCAGGCTTCATGATTGGCCATTATCTCCCCATGGAAAAATATGATCCATATTAACCTAATCCCATAAGTGATGAGTATGGGAAAGCCAACCTCTGGGTCACATTCTATTCAAGACACATTGGCCGGGGGTGGTGGCCCATGCCTATAATACCAGCACTTTGGAAAAGCAAGCCAGGAGGACTGCTTGAGACCAGGGATTCAAGACCAGCCTGGGCAACATAGCAAGACCCCATGTCTACAAAACAAACTTTTTAAAATTAGTTGGGTGTGGTGCCACATGCCTGGAGTTCTAGCTACTAGGAAGGCTGAGGCAGGAGGATTGCTTAAACCCAAAAGTTCAAAAATGTAGTGAGCCATGATGGCATTACTGTACTCTAGCATGGGCAACAAAGTCAGACCCTATCTCTATTAAAAAAAAAAAAAAAATCAGGTGTGGTGGTTCACACCTATAATCCCAGCACTTTGGAAGGCCAAAGCAGGCAGATTGCTTGAGCCCAGGAGTTCCAGACTATCCTGGGCAACACTGTGAAACCCCATCTCTACAAAAAGTATTAAAATTATCTGAGTGCTATGGTATGCACATGTAGTCCCAGCTACTTGGTAAGCTGAGGTGGGAAGATGGCTTGAGCCCTGAAGTCAGAGGTTGCAGTGAGTTAAGATTGTCTCACTGTACTCAAGCCTGGGCGGTGGAAGTAAAACCCTGTCTTAAAAAGAAAAAAAAGACACATCAGTTGTGTCTGCTCTTTCCTTCAGCCCTTCCAAGTACAACTGTCCTACACACAGCCCCTGGCCAAGGAGACTATGCAGACCACAGTTGATTGGAACAGGTACAAGCACCACTGCTTAACAGTGACCCATGTCATCTGGTATACAAAGTAGAATTGGAGGTCAGCAAGAACGCTACATACAGACTGTCTCACTAGATTCCTTCCTCACTGGGCAGGGCATCTCTGAAAAAAGGAAGCAGTCCCAGTCAAGGACTTATAAATAAATAAAGCCCCCACATTCCTGGGACAGAGAACCTGGGAAAAGGGGTGGCTGTGGACACAGCTTCAGCAGACTTAAACATCCCTGCCTGGAAACTCTGGAGAGAGCAATGGAGCTCCCAGCAGGGTGTTTGGGATCTGGTAAGGGACAAACTGCCTCCTCAAGTGGCTCCCTGAACCCCATGTATTCTAACTGGGAGACATCCCCCAGTAGGTGCTGACAGACACCTCATACAGGAAAGCTCTGGCTGGCATCTGGCAGGTGCTGCTCTGGAACAAAGCTACCAGAGGAAGGATCAGGCAGCAATCTTTGCTCTTCTGCAGCCTCTAGTGATACCCTGGCAAGCAGGGTCTGGAGTGGACCTGCAGCGAACTCCAGCAGATCTGCAGCAGAGAAGCCTGACTGTTAGAAGGAAAACTAACAAACAGAAAGGAATAGTATCAATATCAACAAAAAAGATGTCCACTCGGAGACCCAATCCAAAGGTCAGTGACTTCAAAGACCAAAGGTAGATAAATCCATGAAGATGAGGAAAAACTGGCGCAAAAAGGCTGAAAATTCAAAAAACCAGAATGCCTCTTCTCTAAGGAATCACAGCTTCTTGCCAGCAAGGGAACAAAACTGGACAGAGAATGAGTTTGACAACTTGACAGAAGCAGACTTCAGAAGGTGGGTAATAACAAACTTCTCTGTGCTGAAGGAGCATGTTCTAACCCAATGCAAGGAAGCTAAGAACCTTGAAAAAAAGGTTAGACGAATTGCTAACTATAATAGCCAGTTTAGAGAACATAAATGACTGATGGAGCTGAAAATCACAGCATGAGGACTTCGTGAAGAATATATAAGTTTCAATAGCTGAACCAATCAAGCAGAAGAAAGGATATCAGAGATTGAAGATCAACTCAATCAAATAAAGGGAGAAGGCAAGATTAGAGAAAAAAGAGTGAAAAGAAATGAACAAAGCCTCTAAGAAATATGGGATTATGTGAAAAGACTACATCTACATTTAATTGATGTACCTGAAAGTGATGGAGAGAATAAAACCAAGTTGGAAAACACTCTTCAGGATATTATCCAGGAGAATTTTTTCTTCATTTCAAGGTTAAAATGAAGGACAAATGTTAACAGCAGCCAGAGAGAAAGGTTGGGTTACCCACTAAGAGGAGCCCATCAGACTCACAGCAGATCTCTCGGCGGAAACCCTACAAGCCAAAAGAAAGTGAGGGCCTATATTCAACATTCTTAAATAAAAGAATTTTCAACCCAGAATTTCACATCCAGCCAAACGAAGGTTCATAAGTGAAGGGGAAATAAAATCCTTTACAGACAAGCAAATGCTGAGAGATTTTTGTCACCACCAGGCCTGCCTTACAAGAGCTCCTGACAGAAGCACTAAGCACAGAAAGGAACAACTGGTACTAGCCACTGCAAAAACACACCTAATTGTAAATACTAACAATACTATGAAGAAATTGCATCAACTAACAAGCAAAACAACCAGCCAGCATCATAATGGCAGGATCAAATTCACACATAACAACATTAATCTTAAATGTAAATGGGCTAAATGCCCCAATTAAAAGACACAGACTGGCAAAGTGGATAGAGTCAAGACTCATCAGTGTGCTGTATTCAGGAGACACATCTCATGTGCACAAACACACAGAGGTTCAATATAAGGGAATGGTGGAAGATTTACCAAACAAATGGAAATCAAAAAAAAGCAAGGGTTACAGTCCTAGTCTCTGATAAAACAGACTTTAAACCAACAAAGATCAAAAGAGACAAAGAAGGGCATTACATAATGGTAAAGGGATAAATGCAACAAGTGGAGCTAACTACCCTAAATATATATGCACCCAATACAGGAGCACCCAATTTAATAAAGGAAATTCTTAGAGACCTAGATTTAGACTCCCACACAGTAATAGTGGGAGACTTTCACACCCCACTGTCAATATTAGACAGATCAATGAGACACAAAGTTAACAAGGATATCCAGGACTTGAACTCAGCTATGGACCAAGCAGACCTAATAGATATCTACAGAACTCTGCACCCCAAATCCACAGAATATACATTCTTAGCACCATGTCATACTTATTCTAAAATTGGCCACATAATTGGAAGTAAAACACTTCTCAGCAAATGCAAAAGAATGGAAATCATAACAATCTCTCAGACCACAGTGCAATCATGTTAGAACTCAGGATTAAAAAACTCACTCAAAACTGCACAACTACATGGAAACTGAATAACCTGCTCCTGAATGACTACTGGATAAGTAATGAAATGAAGGCAGAAATAAAGATGTTCTTTGAAACCAACGAAAACGAAGACATAATGTAACAGAATTTCTGGGACGCATTTAAAGCAGTGTGTAGAGGGAAATTTATACCACATAATGCCCACAAGAGAAAGCAGGAAAGATCTAAAATCAATACCCTAACATAACAATTAAAAGAACTAGAGAAGTAAGAGGAAACAAATTGAAAAGCTAGCAGAAGAGAAGAAATAACTTAAGATCAGAGCAGAACTGAAGGAGAGAGAGACACAAAAAACACTTCAAAAAATCAATGAATCCAGGAGTTGTTTTTTTTTTGAAAAGATCAACAAAATAGATAAATCACTAGCCTAGACTCATAAAGAAGAAAACAGAGAAGAATCAAATAGATGCAATAAAAATTATAAAGGGGATATCACCATCAATCCCATGGAAATACAAACTATATCAGAGAATACTATAAACACCTGTACACAAATACACCAGAAAATTCAGAAGAAATGGATAAATTCCTGGATGCTTACACCCTCCCAAGAATAAACCAGGAAGAAGTTGAATCCCTGAAGAGACCAATAACATGGTCTGAACCCGAGGGAGCAATTAATAGCCTACCAACCAAAAAAAGTCCAGAACCAGATGGTTTCACAGCCGAATTCTACCAGAGGTACAAAGAGGAGCTGGTACCATTCTTTCTGAAACTATTTTAAACAATAGAAAAAGAGGGAATCCTCCCTAACTCATTTTATGAGAACAATATCATCCTGATACCAAAATCTGGCAGAGATACAACAAAAAAAAATTTCAGGCCAATATCCATGATGAACATTAATGCAAAAATCCTCAATAAAATACTGGCAAACCAAATTCAACAGCACATGAAAAAGCTTATCTACCACAATCAAGTTGGCTTCATTCCCAGGAGGCAAGGCTGGTTCAACATATGCAAATCAATAAATGTAATCTATCACATGAACAGAACCAAAGACAAAAACCACATGATTATCTCAATAGATGCAGAAAAGGCCTTCAACAAAATTCAACAGCTCTTCATGCTAAAAACTCTCAATAAACTAGATATTGATGGAACATATCTCAAAATAATAAGAGCTATTTATGACAAACCCATAGCCAATGTTATACTGAATGGGAAAAAGTTGGAAGCATTCTCTTTGAAAACCAGCACAAGACAACAATGTCCTTTCTCACCACTCCTATTCAACATAGTATTCAAAGTTCTGGCCAGGGCAATCAGGTAAGAGAAAGAAATAAAGCGTATTCAATTAGGAAAAGAGGAAGTCAAACTGTCTCTATTTACAGAAAACATGACTGTATATTTAGAAGACCCCATTGTCTCAGCCCCAAATGTCTGCAAGCTGACAAGCAACTTCAGCAAAGTCTCAGGATACAAAACGAATGTGCAAAAATCACAAGCACACCAACCAATAACAGACAAACAGAGAGTCAAATTATGAGTGAATTCCCATTCACAATTGCTACAAAGAGAATAAAATACCTAGGAATATAACTTGCAATGGATGTGAAGGATCTCTTCAAGGAGATCTACAAACCACTGCTCAAGGAAAGAAGAAAGGACACATACAGATGGAAGAACATTCCATGCTCATAGTTAGGAAAAATCAATATTGTTATAATGGCCACACTGCCCAAAGTAATTTATTGATTCAATGCTACCCCCATCAAGCTGCCATTGACTTTCTTCACAGAATTAGAAAAAGCTATTTTAAATTTCATATGGAACCAAAAAAAGAGCTCACATAGCCAAGACAATCCTAAGAAAAAAGAACAAAGCTGGAGGCATTATGCTATCTGACTTCAAACAATACTACAAGGCTACGGTAACAAAAACAGCATGGTACTGGCACCAAAACAGATATATAGACTTGGGGAACAGAAAAGAGGCCTCAGTAATAACACCACACATCTACAACTATCTGATCTTTGACAAACCCAACAAAAACAAGCAATGGGGAATAGATTCCCTATTTAATAAATGGTGTTGGGAAAACTGGCTAGCCAAATGCAGAAAGCTAAAACTGGATCCCTTCCTTACACCTTATACAAAAAATAACCCCAGATAGATTAAAGATTTAAACATAAGACCTAACACCATAGAAACTCTAGAAGAAAACCTAGGCAATACCATTCAGGACATAGGCATGGGCAAAGATTTCATGACTAAAAACACCAAAAGCAATGGCAAAAAAAAGCCAAAATAGACAAATTGGATTTAATTAAACTTAAAAGCATCTGCAAAGCAAAAGAAACTGTCATCAGAGTGAACAGACAACCTACAGAATGGGAAAAATGTTTGTAATCTACCCATCTGACAAAGGGCTAATATCCAGAATCTACAAAGAACTTAAACAAATTTACAAGAAAAAACACAAACAACTCCATCAAAAAGTGGGTGAAGGATA
>NW_016107542.1:3272228-3278591 GCF_001604975.1 Cebus imitator | reverse complement strand
ACACTTCTCAAAAGAAGACATTTACGCTGCCAACAAACATATGAAAAGAAAAGCTCATCATCACTGGTCATTAGAGAAATGCAAATCAAAACCACATTGAGATACGATCTCACACCAGTTAAAATGGCAATCATTAAGAAATCAGGAGACAACAGATGCTGGAGAGGATGTGGAGAAATAGAAATGCTTTTACACTGTTGGTGGGAGTGCAAATTAGTTCACCCATTGTGTAAGACAGTGTGGCAATTCCTCAAGGATCTTGAACTAGAAATACCATTTGACCCATCAATCCCATTACTGGATATATATTCAAAGGGTTATAAATCATTCTATTATAAAGACACATGCACACATATGTTTATTGTGGCACTGTTCACAATAGCAAAGACTTGGAACCAACCCAAATGCCCATCAATGACAGACTGGATATAGACAATGTGGCACATATAGACCATGTAAGACTATGCAGCTATAAAATAGGATGAGTTAATGTCCTTTGCAGGGACATGGATGAAGCTGGAAACCATCATTCTCAGCAAACTGACACAAGAACAGAAAACCAAACACCGCATGTTCTCACTCACAAGTGGGAATTGAACAATGAGATCACATGGACACAGAGAGGGGAACATCACACACTGGGGCCTGTTGTGGGGGTGGGTGGCTAAGGGAGGGATAGCATTAGAAGAAATATCTAATGTAGATGATGGGGTGATAGATGCAGCAAACCACCATGGCACGTGTATACCTAAGTAACAAACCTGCACATTCTGCACATGTACCCCAGAACTTAAAGTGTAATAATAATTTAAAAAATAAATAAATAAAAATAAAAAATACATAACCAGCTTGAGTTGTAACTATAGACTTGAAGAGTATTCTGTGATGTATGGCTGAGTGACAAAAAGCAAGACTCTGGAATGTATATGATTAATTATTCCATTAAAAAAAGCAATGACAATCCCCCCCACCACCACCAAAGTATAGGTCTACAATTATGTACATCATTGCTGTTAAAGCGACCATCTAAGGTGTGAAAACATGTATGAAACTTAACATTGATCAATTGAGGAAGAGTGGAACAGGAAAGCAAAAATCTTATAAAGCCTGAGCATCTACTCTAGAATTTAATATGTGATATCCAATTTATCTAAAAGCCTCTATATCTGATTTTTTTTTTTACTTTCAGGTTTTAAATTCTACTTTCTTTTGGAGTTTTAGTCATTGCTGGTAGATGAAAACTTTAGGGGTAAAGGTGATGTTTTGATACTTGCATGTGATGTATAATGATCAAATCAGGGTAATCGGGGTATCCATCACCTCAGCTCAAACATCTTTTTACGTTGGGAACATTACAATTATTCTCATTTAGCTATTTGGAACTATACAGTACATTTTTCTTAACCATGATTTAAATATCTGAGGTTCTATATCAATGGGAATTGATGTTAATAGTTAAGCATCTCGGAGTGGTAATGCTCCAGGTTATTATCTTTCTTCTTTTTACTCAAATGTCTTTTTTGAAATGTTTTAATAAAAGTCATAAGCATGGATTATGTATGTTCCATGTCATAAAAGTATATAGTAATGAGACGAAGATAATATAAATGTCAAAAATGTGGGGGAGAGTTGGGCAAAAAAAAAAAAAAAAAGTAAAAACTGGACCAATCAGATATCAGGTATCTCTAAGGAATTTTGGCTGAAAGAATGAGTCAGTTTTGGCAGCTGTAGGAGTTAGATGAGCCTTGTGAAACTGAATTTGAAGCAGCAGAAGTTGAAGCAGAGGAAAGAAAATAATTGAAGAGAGAAAGAATACATCTGCATACAGAAAAAACAAACATGCAAAGAGTATACCTAGGATCCATTAATGATGGAAAACCAAAGAAAAGCTCCATTTACTCATGAGAGAAGTTTCCAGAGCTTCCCAGAAGACAGAACCAATGTCTGGCTCCTGTCTCCCCAAAGCTTAGTTGTTCTGCTTTTACTAACATGGTTAGAGATGTAACCTCCCTTGTATCCTTAAAATGCCCCTCTCTTTACTTGCAGTAATTTAAATCACTCTCCTTGTGAACAAAAACCCAAACAACTATCCTGTACGTGCACCATGCACTGCTGGGTGCCACCTAGGTGAAGCAGTTATAACCTTGAAGAAATTCAGTGCAAACTCAGCCCTGTGGAGGTCCCAGATACCTAGGTATTAGGAAAGAGGGAAAGTGGCCTGGGGAAATGAGAGTAATCCATTCATTTGGGACTCTAACTTCTAGGGGGTCTCTAATTGAAACCCCTCAGTAAGAGAGAGGCAGCCCTGCTCTTCTTATCTCTCCCCAATTCCTATTTCTCCCATTCCTTGCATGGATGGTAGTACTACAACTGGTGCTATGCCCTAACCAAAGCAGAAACCACTGCAGCAACATAACCTAGTTCTTCAGAGAATCTACCATCAATGTGTCACCATGGAAGTGTTTTATTAGTGTGGCAATATATGCCCCTGTAATGAGAACCTTCATACAAAGCTACTGGAAATGTAAAATGGTGCAGCCACCATGGAAAACAATTTGATGGTTCCTCAAAAAGTTAAATATAAAATTACCATCTGATTCCACAATTCCACTCCTGGGTACATGCCCAAAAAAACTGAAAGCAGAGAAGCAAACTGATACTTGTACACCAATGTTCAGTGCAGGATTATTCACAATAGCTAAAAGGTAAAAACAATCCAAATGTCCATCAGCAGACGACAGATGAATGGATAAACAAAATGTGTTATATCCATACAATGCAATATTCTTCAGTGGTAAAAAGGAATGAAATTCTGAGGTATACCACAATGTGGATTAACCTTGACAATACTACGCTAAGTAAAAGAAGCCAGACAACAAATGTTCACATATTTTATGATTCCATTTATATAGAACATCCATAATAGGTAAATACATATAGACAGAAAACAGACTAATGGTTGCCATAGCTTGGAATTAGAGGGAAATAGAAAACAACTACCTAATGGGTGTGGAATTTCTTTTTGGAATGATGAAAAAAAATTCTGGAAATAGTTGTGTTAGTTACACAACATTGTGAATGTAACTAATGTTACTGAATGGTAGACTTAAAAATGGTTACAATGGTAACTTTTATGTTCTATATGTTTCATTGCAATTAAAATATAATTTTGTTATGTGCATTTTACCACTATTTAAAAAACAACAACAATAACTATTAGGAAATCTGAGCTCAAGGCTTCTCTGCAAGCCAAATCTCCCAGCCAGTTCTAAGGCAATGGAAACTGCTGCACATTAGAATTATCTGAGGAGCTTCAAAAATTCCCAACATGAGAACCACATATTGAACCTACTCAATCAGAACCTCTGGGGGTGGGCATCAATATTTTTAATGGTCCCCAGTTTGTCTAATATCCAGTCAAGTTTGAGAACATTGCTCCAAGCGTGTTTGCTTCTCCAACTTTAGAGTGCATACGCATAACCTGGGCATCTTGTTAAAACGCAGATTCCTATTGGTAGCTCTGAAGTGGTCTCCAGGCAGTTCTAACAAGCTACCATGTGTCACTAATGCTGCTGGTCTTTGGACTACACTTTGAATAGTAAAGCTCTAAGCCATTGGCCAGCTATCTATTCTCTTAACACAGAAAATTCCATCAGCACCTAAGAAGTGATTCTAAGACTTAACAACCTTTTTTTAATTAGGAAGATTTTAATAGCCAACTACATTTTTATTACCCACATTTCTTCAATCTCATAAAACATTCCTCATGGCCTTCTTGCAAAGACCCAGATATTATCATCGGCTAGTTGGATTACTGAATATAATCTTATCATCACTTCTGCTTTTGTCTGATTAAACATATTTCTATAGGTCCAAGTATAGATCCAGAAACATCCATTTTATAAGCTAGAGTTATTTCCACATCATGGTTGCAGTACATAAAATATAACTATGAACCTTTCAGTGAGACTTTGTGTCAGATAATTCAGGGATAAATCATCCCAGGTCTTGACAACTTTGCCACTGATGTCAAAACCATTCTTTCCCCCAATATTAAACAGTAATAAAGTTGAGAAGTACAAGTATAAATTGAAAGCAGATGAGGATAGAGAGCTATGCTCTTCTCAAATCTACACACGCACGCGCACACACACACACACACACACACACACACACACACACACACACACAATATCAAGCACCTACTGAACTACAGGGCCAACACTCCAAATACCATTTACAATTATTCCTTGACCTCTGGAAGATTCAGATTGTGCAAATGTCTGACGACTCGATGAGTTACACTTTCCCAGGAAATTTGTAGAGCATTTCTGTATAGACAATCAGATCTTGCACAGGCTTAGTCATGTATCTGTGGAATAGTAAGGACTAGCTCTATGTGGATGTGACCTCTCAGTGTCCAGGGCAAGTCACAGGTGCTCTCTGACTTAGACTTAGCATAAGGGAAGTAGAGTAATGGTCTGCTTGGTTCTGAAAAGTGTTTCTTCTTCAAGTTTTTCCTAGCACTTTCCTTAATCCCTAGTGAACGTAGAGTTAAACACAGAAAGTGAGTCCTTTCAAGCTGAACCTCCAGAGAGCCTCTTCAGATAATCACTTTTCAAATGGCTGTACTCTTTGCCATCTTCCCCTAGGAGAAAAGTATCATCCATTTCAAGGAGCCATAAAATATACCCCTCTTCCAAGGAACAATGGCTGTTCAAGATACCCGGGTTGAAAGATGGAGTGGTGGGGGTGGGGGTGGGGATCTTCAAAGTAATTCTGGACTCAGAAATAAGAATTTAATTTTTCCAGAAATTAATCATTCTCATTTAAATGTCTACAATAGCCACCTGATTTGAAGTCCCCTATAGTTGTACTACGCAGTAGCCCTGGGCGAATACTGTTGCTGTGATTGAGAATAAAATCGAGCTTTCAGCTTCCCAGAAGGCAACGTAAACAGGGAAGTTTAGTTATAATTGTGTGTCCTTTGTTTTGATTTTTTGTTTTGTTTTGTTTTGAGACAGAGATTCTCCAGCCTCAGTCTCCCAAGTAGCTAGGACTACAGACACATACCACCATATCCGGCTAGTTTTTTGTATTTTTAGTGGAGATGGGGTTTCACCATGTTGGCTAAGCTGGTTTTGAACTCCTGACCTCCAGAGATCTGCCTGCCTCAGCCTCCCAAAGTGCTGGGATTACAGGCATGAGCCACAGCACCAGGCAATTGTGTGTAGTTAACTGTGAGAAAGTACTATGAAAGTATCTTAAAGGAGGCAGAGGTTTTTTTAGACAGAAGATATGTAGATACAGAGAGCCAGCTAAGGAAGTTGAGCATCCTTGGATTTTGGCTTCCCCATGTATACTGAAGAAAGTTTATACTGAATTCTGAGAGAAAGTCCTTGTAGGTCACCCCATCCAGGCACAGTAAGTGATTTCTTGGAATATGTTTTCAACAAAACTTGTTTTTGCAAGTACAAAACTTGAAATTAAACTGTTCTATCTTGAGATAGACCATTAATAAAACTAGAAAACATAATACTAAAATTTAGACCAGGCACAATGGCTCATGCCTATAATCCCAGTGTTTTGGGACGCCAAAGTAGAAGGATCACATGAGGCCAGAAGTGTAAGACCAGCCTACACAGCACAGCAAGATTCCATCTCTAACAACAACAACAACAACAAAAAATAGCCAAGCACAGTGGTGCATGCTTGTACTCCTAGCTGCTTGGGAGGCTGCAGTGGAAGGATTGCTTAAGCCTAGGAGTTCGAGGTTACAGTGAGCTACGATCACACCACTGCAATCTAGCTTGGGTGACAAAGCAAGACTCTATCTCTAAAAATAAATAACTAAATAAAAATTTAATTTAATTCAGCGAGGGAGACTGTATTCAGAATTGAATTGAGTTGGTCCAAGTTAATAGTCATCCAGTAGTTTAACTTGATCCAAAGATAGAGTATAAAATTAACAGAGGGGTGTATAGATAGTATGTCCTTTGAATTATATTTCCTAAACTCACTTCTCTTGAGGGGTTTTTAATAGAAGCTGTAAAGGTTCAGATTATTCATGTCAGCAAGGGTCTGGACTGCTAGGAGTATATACCAGTGGTCAGTAGACTATATCCTGTAGGCCAGATCTGGCCCAGTACCTGTTCTTGTGTGGCCCATGAGGTAAGAATATTTTCTTTTACTTTTCTTTTTAATATTGTCCAGGCTTAGAAATAAGAACTTAATCTTTCCAGAAGTCAATCATTCTCCTTGAACTCTAGGCCACAAGCAATTCTCCCATCTCAGCCTCCCAAGTAGCTGGGATTACAGGTACACACCACCACACCTGGCTTCTTTTTTTTTTTTTTTTTTGAG
>NW_016107542.1:3262679-3271933 GCF_001604975.1 Cebus imitator | reverse complement strand
AAAAAAAAAAAAAAAAAACAAAAGAAGACTATTCTGTGACATGTAAAAACTATAAGAAATTCAAACTTCATTGTCCATAAATAAAATTTTTCTGGAATACAGCCATACCTATTCATTTATATGTTGCCTATAAATGCTTTCCTACTACAACAGCAGAGTAAAGGAATTGCAACAAAAATTGTATGGCTTGCAAAGTTTAAACCATTTACTACATGACCCATTATAGAAAAGTTTGCCAACATCTGGAATATACTGCTAATTAGCAACAGACCTCTGAGCGCTTTAAATCAGACATGTAAATGACAGAATTTCCTAGTGGAAGTCACTCCGATTCCTAAGCCGAATATAATTCAGTGGGATTTCTTCAGAAAGTCTCATTTAATCTTTTACCACTTCATGAGAGGCTTCACTCCTATTTTTATAGATGAGAAAACTGATCTCAGATATTAAGCGGTGGTGCAAATATACTTCTCAGAAAAGAACAAAGCAGACCTGGAGAATCTCCTCTTGATATTATTGAAACCAAGAAACAAACAACAACAATTATGAAAAAAAAAGCAAAGAAAATGTGAAAATTTACCAAATATGTAAGTGAACATGAGAAAGATATCAGTCGTATGCCATAAACTCCAAAACTTCGTTGCTAACAAGGAAAACCCAGAAGCATGATATTGAAGAAAAGAAAAGTCGCAAGTGGCTCTCATTAATCATCCTCAATTTGTAAATAAATGAAGAAATGAGTAAGCAGCCTGAGAAAAGTCAGAAGTCAGGAATTGCAGAGACAGGAAGGGTTCCAAGGCATTGTGATGAGTTGAAGAAACGAATTAAGAGCTCATGGAAGTGGGATATACCAACTATTGGCTGAGAGGAATGAACTTCTTGATCTCACTATTCTGAGGTTCAGCACAACTCCAGCAGACACAGCAGAAACTAAATAAAGACTACACTCAGCCCAGCCTAGCTCTCCTTCTTCCCTACACCCATATCTGTACTGTTGGTTTGCAGAAAAGTGGATTGATAACAGCACTTTGTTCTTAAAAGGAGTAGAATGAGGATAGACAATCTAGTCCCAGTGAAGGTGAAACAATGGCAATTTGAATTCCTGGCATGAATGAAAATATAGGAGATAATCAGAGTTAACAAAGAGGGAGAAAATAAAGGTGTTAATGCAGTTAGGAAAGATAACAGAAAAATGAAGACAGTCCTTCATGAAAATGATCAGTATTCTTGGAAAAGCTGATGGAATAGAAATACTGAGAAATATAATTTAAAAATTTTTCCCTGAAATCATGAAAGAACTGATTAAAAGTACTCATGGTGCACTTGTTAAATGAAAATTTGATAGTAAAAAACATTTTGTTCATATTTTAATTAAGTTATTGAGCTTCCAGTGCAAATAAAGTCTATTTCAGGCATACAGACAAAAAAGCAAGATACTTACAAGGAGGAATAATCAAGTTAGACTTTAAAAACTCCTTAGCAACATTTAATGCTACAACTGAAGAGAGCATTGCTTACAATGTTCTGAAGAAAAAAAACAAAAACTGTATACCAGAAATACTACAGACTACAGAGTTGTTATTTAAAGGCAACAGGCAGACACTAGACCTTGAAATTTTAGAGAACTCAGGTCTTACAGCACCAATGAAAACCCTTCTTGGAAAAACTATCCAACTAGGTAATCCAGCCAACCAAAGCTGAACCAAAATAAATTCAGGAATGGAAAAGTCTTTGTAAAAGAGCTAATGATTATCACTAAAGTCTTTAAAATATTGAATTAAGGCAAAACAACTAAGAGAATTGTAACCGTAATCCAGGATGCAAATGTTATACTTCCTGACAAAGTTAAAATACATGAACACCAAAAATCAGAAGGTGAGTACAAGAGTGGGGGTGAAAAATGTGAAAGTTCATATTACTTCCTTATTTCCAACAGGGAGTCAATTTGTACTGTCTAAAGTTAAGCATATTTTAAAAGTTACCAACTCTTAATAATTTTCATAATTTCTTTTCTTAACCTTACTCTAGAAAATATCTCTTATAAAAAAACATTATTTAAAGTTCATCAATCCCTTCAGTTTCAATTTCTTTTATTAAATTTAAATATAGGCTGAGTATCCCTTACCCAAAATGCTTGGGACCAGAAATGTTTCAGATTTCAGATTTTCCTCGATTTTATATTTATATTATACTGGTTGAGCAACCCTAATCTGAATATCTAACATCCTAAATGTCCCAGTGAACATTTCTTCTAAGCATTATGTTGGCTCTCAAAAAGTTTCAGATTATGGAACATTTCAGATTACAGATTACAAATAATAGTATTTATTATTTATTACATATTATTTATATTACTTTTTAACATATTAATGTTATAAATATAACTATTTATATTACATTTATAACATTAATGTTATAAATATAACATTATAATACGATTCTTTAAAATCGTATTATAACATAATCCTATCTATAATTAAACTCCAGAGTGTGATTTTTATTTTTATCTATCCTTTTTTTCATTTGTATGCATAAAAGGATACCTAGAAGTATATTAACCAAATATGACACTTCTTATTTTGAGATATGGAAACTTCGGTGGTTTGTTGGTTGTTTTTCTTCTTTTTTTAATGTTTCTTAAGTCTTTGTGCCTTATTTTAGTCACTTGTAAAATTTATACACAGTGAAATTCACCCTTTTTATTATACAGTTCTTCGAGTTTAGACAAATGCATAGTCATGTAACTACCACCAAAATCAAGACAAGAATGCTTTCATCACCCCAGACTTCCCTCGTGCTACTTCTTTGTACTCAAACCCTCTACCCACTAGCAACCCCTCAAACCACTCATCCATTTCTCTATCATTTTGCCTTTGAAATTTTCCAGAATTTCATATAAATGAAATAATACAGTACATAGCCTTTCAAGTCTGGCTTCTGTCCCTTAGCATACTCCATCTGAGATTCATTTGTGCCATGTTTAGTACAGATCATAGTTTGTTCACTTGTATTGGAGACTAGTGTTCCCTTGTTTGGAGGTTCCATAGTTTGTTAATCCATTCACTAGTTCAAGGACATGTGAGTTGTTCTCATTTTTGTGATTACAAATTAAGACACTATAAACATTTGTGTACAGGTTTTCATGTGAATATGTTTTTATTTCTCTTGAATAAATACCCAGGAGTGAGCCTGCTTGTTCATGTGGTAAGAGTATGGTTAATTTTATTAGAAACTGCCAAATTGTCTTCTAAAGTGGCTGTACTATTCCCATTAGCAATGTAGGAGATTTCCACTTGTTCTGCATCCTCATCATCACTTAATAACTGCCAGTTATTATTTTTATTTAGTTATACTAAAAAGAGTGTAGTAATATCTTGTGGTTTTAATTTGCATTTCCCTAGGCTTGAATTTTTAGCAGGTGTCATTTTTTTGAAAAATATTATTGAAAATATTATTTAAAGAAAGAATAGAACATTAAAAAGCTTTAGCATTTTCATTAAAAAGCCATAAGAAGATATCTTCACAGTTTTTGCTTTGGGAGTGTGGTGTACAGTTAAGCAAAGGCGACATACCTTCTTTTCTCCAAGAGACCATACACTAGTTCCAGCTCTGCTGCTCTGTAGCTGTGAAACCATATCCCCCAGAACCTCATTCCTCAACCAGAAAATGAGGGTTAAACTACATCAATTTTCTCAGCTTTCACTGAATCTTGAATTCACCTGGGTAGATTTAAAAATCCTAATGCCCAAGCCACACCCCAAGCCAGAAATGAAATTAAATCAAACTTTCCAAAGATGGGACCCAAACATCACTATTTTAAAGCTTCCCAAGTCATCTCATGGGCAACCAAAGTTGAGAAACCCTCAACTAATCTCTAATTGCTTCAAACCTCAAAACTGTGGGATTTTGTTTATTTGGTTTTTGTTTGTTTGTTTTGTTTTGTTTTTTTCTGAGGCAAGGTCTCACTCTGTCACCAAGGCTGGAATGCAGTGGCACGACCAATGCTCACTGTAGCCTCAAACTCCTGGCCTCCAGTGATCCTCCTGCCTCAGCCTCATGAGTAGCCACTGTACCTGGCCAAACCCCAGAATTATTATTAGTCTAATTTCAGCTTTCTCTGCCCTATTTAAGTCAGGTTCACTCTAACGGAGTCAGATGTTTCTTCATTGGGGGTGGGGGGATCGCTTACGCATTGTAAGATGTTGGGCTGCATCCTTTGCATCTACCCACCAGATGCCAGTGGCACCACTCCTGCCTCCCAGTTACCAGTTGTAACAACCAAAAATGTCTCCAGACCCTACCAAATGTTCCCTGGAATGGAAAAACCTCCCCTGATGGAGAACCACTGCTTTACTGAACACTACAGTAAACCAAACACAATTCAGTGGAATTTAAAAGCTTTTATAATAGCATAGTTTTCTTTTGTGTTTTGGCCTATCTGCTAGTGCCTCCACCCCAACTTTCTGTTAAATAAACTGAAACTCAAGACTAATTTTAAGATTGAGTTGTCAACAGCCAGCAGAGGGCACCTCTAAAAATGGGTTGATACTTCAAAGTTCTGAGCCCCAGCAGGTGGTAATAAGATAAAGGCACAAGCTGAGGCCTAGGCCCCACAACCCTGAGTGTGGGATGAGGGGCCTGTAAGAGGAAGACAAGACTGAGGGCTGAAGATGGGGTCTGAGGAGAGAAAAGATAGGAGAGCAGGGGAGTTGTCAGGCTAAGTTGTCAAAGATGTGGGCCAGTGAATTGGAAATTGGTTCTAGGAACTAAAAGTCATTCCAGTTAGGTGGAGAGCTGAGGTCACATCTAGTGTCCTAGAGGGATCTAGACTTCTTTCTCCTTTTGCCTGGCCTAACCCAACTGCCTCTAAAAGGGAGTGTGTGACAAAGCTGTAAACAACCCTGCTCCACTTGTGACCCTGAGGGAGCCCAAGATATCACATTGTAACTGCTGCATTGCTTCAAAATTACAATTGCTACCATGTATTATGCTCAGGGTCTGCCAACTGGTTTTCTGGAGGGTCTGAAAGTTCCAGCAGTCTTCCCTCCAGGTTCCTGTCATGCTGGTTTTGTTATTATTCTCAGGAAAATGTCACCATTCACTCAGTTTTCTTGACAGCCATGAACTATTCTGAAAATTAGTTTTTCTAACGTTAGCCTTGTTTCCACGCCTCTTCTCATTTACCACCAGGCCTAATTTTCCCTCTGTTTTCTTTCTTCCAGCAACAGCATATTCCAAAGTCCTTTCAGAGGGGGCTTGGCCTGATGGTTCAAACAGTTCTTCTTTGACACCTATTCAGGCTTCTGGCAAAACAGAGCAGTGTCTGGCTTACAAGGAGAAGAATGGCCACCTAAGACAGTGTAATTTTTTTCCAAAAATATATTTATCACATATTTTCCCATTTTAAAATAATGCATAGATAGCAGAGAGATTTTTGCAAAGTACAGAACAGTAGAAAAAAATAAGATAATCCCAGCCAGGGCCATTCTAGATGAGCCAACAGGCAGTGGACACCGTGTCCACTGTGAGAGCAAGCACAGCCAAGATCACCTAAGCTCAACCTGAATCAGCAAAGCTACATAGAATCTTGAAATAAACAAATGTTTATTTTGCATGCTACTGAGATTTCTGTCATTCTGTTTTGAAACATGATTGTGTCAATAGATAACTGATACTGAAAAGTGTGGTACTGCTGTAACACAACCTAAAACTTGTGACATTAACTTTGAGATGGAAGCTAGAAAAAAAGTGAGGGAATTTTTAGAAGAGGCCTGAGAAATGATGACTGTTTTGTAGTAGCAAAATATTTAGCAACAGGATAGCCTGGGGAAACATAGAAGACAGAAAATGTACCAAGCAGACTTTCTGGAGTAAAGGTATTTCCAGGAAGAAAGTTCAAAGTATGAACTGGCTCTTACTAACTATATGTAAACAAGCCACCTCAAGAAAGGAAAGAACTCAGCAAAGAACTAGCCAGTTTGCAAGAAGAGTTTTTACAGAATATAGACTGGACAGAATTTGCAAGGCTGAAAAATAAAGGTTTCTCAGGTCCAGATTCTCAAGGCAGTAAAAAGTTCTCAAATAAGGATATAGCCTCAGAATAAACACCAAATCAAGGGTAGTGCTGTTGAAACCTCTGAAAAAATTGAAGGTGGTGCAGAGTAGCTCACTCAAAGAGACAAAAGGGCTACTGGAACTATTAAATGTGTTTTTCCATAGCAGCCCAACATTCTCAAATTGGCACTGATTAAGTCTAAAAGAAGAGCAATGTTCCCAAAAGAATTTGGGGTATGTGTTTCAGCACATGAAGTTAAGTTGAAATTGACATAACACCCATTGAGAATCATTGAGATAACTGCAACAGCAATAGCAACCACCAGCCAAAACTCTTAAGGGACAGAGATTGTTCAAAACATAGAAAGTCCTCATGGACCTCACCCTTCTCTGGACAAGAAGCAGACAGAGAAAGTTGTTCAAAGGGAATACTTTTTAATACCCTCTTTAGAAGATGTCAAGTAGGGCAATGGAAAGTATAGGGGACTATCAGAGGGCAGAACCAACAGCTGTGATGAACAGACTGGCAAGCCTTTCCCAAGTAGCAGAGCTGGGCTGTAATTTAAAAACATTTCACTCCACTAGAGTAGAGAGACCCAGCAATATTTGCCCAGTAAGATTTCAGAACTACTGTGAACCTGTGACCTCTATGTACCTCTCATTCTTCCACTTTGGGAATTGGAGTTCCCAACTGGAATTCCCAATGCAATAGAATTCCTGTTTATCTTCTCCATGTTTTATCACTGAATATTGGGTGTCTGAAACCACATAACTTATCTTTTTAGTTTACAAGTCTCTGTGTCAAGAGAAGTCATATCTTGACTTGATATAGATCACAAGAACCTGGATTTCAAGCCTGCTTCCATGATTGGATGACACTTTTAGGGGGTCTGGGATGGGCTTGAGTATATTATACATATGGGAAATATATGTGAACAATTTTATCCAAAGGGTTGTGATCAATTGTTAAAAAATGACCTTAATTATTCATCCCTCCTGTGACGATTAATTTTATGTGTCAACTTGACTGGGCTAAGTGATGCCAGGTAGCAGGTAAAACATATTTTCTGGGTGTGTCCATTAGAATATTTCCGGAAGAGATTAGCATTTGGATCAGTAGACTGAGTAAATATCACCCTCACCAATGTGAGTATCATTCAATCCACTGAGGTCCTGAATAGAGCAAAGAGGCAGAGGAAGGGGGCATTTGCTCACTACTTGAACTAAGACATCCATCTTCTCCTGCCCTCAGACATTAGCATTCCTGGTTCCCAGGCCTTTGGGTTTGGGCTGGAATTCCACCACTGACTTTCCTGGCCCCCAGCTTGCAGATGGCAGATTGCAGGGCTTCCCAGCCTACATAATCATGTGAGCCAATCTCTCAGAATAAATCTCTTTCTATGTATCTATCTATATCTAGATTTAGATCTATATATCTACATATATCCTCTTGGTTCTGTTTCTCTGGAGAATTCTGACTAATACATCTCTCTTATTCACATCCTTTGCTTGCAACTTTGAACTTTGTAATGCTCTCACACAATAACTGCAAAATCATTCACATAACTTGACCTATGTCACATTAGCAAATGTGACATAAGTAAAGACTTAAAATATGCTTGCATGTTTAGGCTTGCTCCTTCTCTTGCACCCTGGCTACTCTAAGCCACTCCAGCAATCCTAGTCACTCCAACCAAGACATCAAAGATCAGCAAACAGCCAGCCAGGCCCTGGAAGTGTAAACATACATTGCTAAGATCAGCAGAGTCACTTAGTTGCCTTGCAGTTCATCACAGATGCATAAGCAAACCCAGGTGAACTCAGTGAAGGGCAGCTGAATCCCACAGACTCACGAGCTACATAAAGACCTATTGTTACCCAGGTGCGGTGGCTTACTCCTGTAATCTCGGCACTTGAGGCTGAGGAGGGCAGATCACTTCAGGAATTCGAGACCAGCCTGGCCAACATGGTGAAACCCCATCTCTACTAAAAATACAAAAAAATTACCGAACGTGGTGTTGGGTGCCTGTAATCCCAGCTACTCAAGAGGCTGAGGCAGGAGAATCGCTTGACCCCAGGAGGAGGCAAAGGGTGCAGTGAGCCGAGATCACACCATTGCACGCCAGCCTGTACAAAAAGAGTGAAACGCCGTCTCTAAATAAATAAATAAATAGATCTATTGTATTAAGCCACCGAAGTGTTGGGACCCAGATGCTGGTTTTCAACACCATTCTCCAATAAAAGGGAAGTACAAATCCTTTAAAAAGCGACTGATTCTAGGACTGTAATAAGAAATATACAAGTTGAACCTGCAGCATCTTCTCACACCAGAAAGTAAGGAAGTACTCAAAACAAAAACAAAAGAGGCCCACAATAACAGAGCGTACATCAAAGGGTCATAGAAGACAGCACAAAGAGCTTCAGATGGATAAAACTAGAACAAGTTAAGCAAAATATATTGGATTGTAACCCAAAGAGCCCAAAGTAGAAAATAAATATTCATAAGTTCATAATGATAAAGCATTGAATAAAAAAAAGAATGAGAAGGGAAAGATATCCCTCACAAAAGTCCAAATAAATTACATAGAAATTCTGCTCTTAAGGAGGTGGATCATAATTTTCCACTCCTTAAGTATGGGCTGTGTGCAGAGTGACTTCCTTCCAAAGACTGCAATATGTACTGGGCATGGTGGCTCATTCCTATAATCCCTGAACTTCGGGGGGCAGGAGGATCACCTGAAGCCAGGAGATTGAGACCAGCCTAAGCAGCATAGCAAGACCACATCTTTACAAAAAAACACTTTTTAAAGTTAGTCAGGTGTGGCGGTGCACAGCTGTAATCCCAGCTACTTGGGAGGCTGAGGTGGGAGGATATCTTGAGCCCAGGAGTTCCAGGCTGAAGTGAGCTATGAACAAACTGCTGCTCTCCAGCCTGGGTAAGACAGCAAGACTCTGTCTCTAAGAAATAACAACAAACAAACAAACAATCACAAAGAGAACATTATGAAAAGGAGAAAAAAAACAGTAACTTTGTAGTGAAGAAATCCGACACATTACCTCAGTCAGGTGGTCAAGATTCACATCAAGTGATATGTCTTCTTAATAGTACACATCCTTGATATGATGTGATAAAAATGGCATTTTATCACTATCCCAAAAACCCACTCTCCCAAAAAACTGAATGTACCACAGCAATGTAA
>NW_016107542.1:3242131-3262669 GCF_001604975.1 Cebus imitator | reverse complement strand
CTAGGTGTAGGTTATATTGAATCTCTGTACTATCATTGTAATTTTTCTGCAAATCTAAAACGGTTCTAAAAATAAAATTATTCAAAAATGTTTAAATGTTTTAAATCAATAGTTAGACATCCTAAAATATCTTTCTAAATAACTTCTAGACAAAACAAAAATGCAAAGAGAAATTACAAATAATTTATACCTCAGACATTCTGCAATATGGATAAAGAAGAATGCAGAGGAACATTAACACTTAATAGCTTTGAATGTATATTTTAGAAAATAATAAATTTTGAAATAAACTAAACACAGAATTTTTCAAAATACTTATCTAAAAAGTAATATAAATATAAAAATGGAGGCAGGGCGTGGTGGCTCACACCTATAATACTAGCACTTTGGGAGGCTGAGTCAGGCAGACTGCCTAAGCTCAGGAGTCCAAGACCAGCCTGGGCAACATAGTGAAACCCCATCTCTACTAAAATACAAAAAAAGTAGTCAGGCGTGGCAGCCTGCGCCTGTAGTCCCAGCTACTTGGAAGGCTGAGGCAGAAGAATTGCTTGAACCTGGGAGGCGGAGGTTGCAGTAAGCCAAGATCGTACCACTGCACTCCAGCCTGGGCTACAGAATGAGACTCCTCCATCTCCAAAATAATTAATAATAAAATCGTTAAAATATAAGCAATTGAAAAGTCATACAAAAATAGAAGGAAAAAAAAACCAAATTAAGAAAACAAAAAACCTACAAAATCACTGAAGTCTTGATTAATAAATCCATGCTCTTAAAGAACCAAAAATAATGGGTAACTATGATCAAGCAAAAAAGAGAGAAAGAGAAGAATAAAAGAGAAATCTCCTCTCATTCCTAATATAGTATTATTTTCCCAAATAATACTATGTTTAAATGTTTTCCCAAATAATACCATAATAGGAACAAGAGAGGAGATTTAACTGCAATTACAGAAGATATTTTCAAAATTATGAGAGTTTTCTATATTATTTCTATACATGAATTGGAAAATTTAGGAAATTTATTAGTACTGATTTGGATGGAAACAACAGGTACTCAATTCAAATTAGATGAAGCAAAAAAGATGACATATTGACTCAAATACCTGAGAATCCCAGAGGGCTATGTTCACTCCATACCTAGCTGGGTCCAGGGGATCAGCGTCATAGCAATTCTCTCACTCTTTCCCACTACGTTTCTCAACTCAGCTTAGACAGGTCCTCTACATGTGTCTGGGAAATACAGTCATCTACAGCCACAAACTCACATCTTACCAAATCCAAAATGGAAAAATAAAACATTTCCCCTCTGATATCTATATATCGATCCAATAAAAGATTCTGATTGTCCCTCATCGAATCTTGTCTCCATCCCTGTAATTAAGTAGGCAACACATCATCTTGGGTGGCAGCCATTAAGGGATCACTGTGAATGCAGGGGCAGTTTCCCACAGGACATGACAATGTAACACAGGCAAAATTACTGATGTCTACTACAACAAAAATGTGATTTGTCAAAATTGATTAAAGAAGAGTTAGAAAATCTGAATGTGCCACTAACTACAAATTAAATGTAAAAGTTATTTATCTACCACCCCTAAAATGTACCAGTTCCAAACCGTTCTATCAAACAAAGGACAAATCGGCTCCAGCTCACAGGAAAAGAGAAAGGGCATGCTATTTAACAAAATTTGCATCGCTATCTTCCCAGAGCTAGATAAAACAATAATGAGGTGTTGGGGAGATAAAACTGTAGAGAAATCTCACCTATGAATATAGACATAAAAATCCTTAATAAGACATTAGCAAATGGAATTCAATAAAGTATTAAAAGAATAATACAACATAACCAAGTAAAATACATCCTAACATATTATTAGTGTATTTAACCATAATTCACTACATTGACAGATTAAGGGAGAAAAATTATATGATCAACAGTTTCCAGCATATTTTTATAAAACTCAACACCCATACATAATTTTTTTGGGGGCAGGGGGGCGGACAGAGTCTTTTTTGGCCAAGCTGGAGTGCAATGGTGTGATCTCGGCTCACTGCAACCTTCACTTCCCGGGTTCAAGCAACTCTCCTACCTCAGCCTCCTGATTAGCTGGGATTACAGGTATGCACCGCCACACCCAGATAATTTTTGTATTTTTAGTAGATGGTGTTTAACCATGTTGGCCAGGCTGGTCTCAAACTCCTGACCGCAAGTGATCTGCCTGCCTTGGCCTCCCAAAGTGCTGGGATTACAGGATTTAGCTACTACGCTCGGACTCATACATAATTATTTTTAATATTCTCAGTAAGCTAGAAAGAGAATGATACTTTTGTAATTTGGCAAAGAGAATCAGAAAACTAAAGCAACCATCCATTTAATGGTGAATCATTGCAAGCATTTCTGTTAGAGAAACAAAAGAAGCATGTGTATTCTCTCACCACTATCTTTCAACATTGTACAGTCAATGAAAAGTAAAGATAAATATCCTGAAAGAAAAATCTGTAAATCTGTTATTATTTGCAGAAATCTAATTTTTTAAAATCTTAGAAAAATTAACTAAAAATCCATTTGCACAGATAAAGTAATGACATGGCAAGAGTCAAGATAGACAATTCAGAAATCAAAAGTTTCCCTACAGGGGCAATAACCAATTAGAATATAAAATGACATCAGGCTGGGCGTGGTGGCTCAAGCCTATAACCCAGCACTTTGGGAGGCCGAGGCGAGCCTGACTTGAGGTCAGGAGTTCAAGACCAGGCTGACCAACATGGCAAAACCCCATCTCTACTAAAAACACACACAAAAATTAGCTGGGTGTGGTGGTGCACACCTGTAATCCCAGCTACTCCGGAGGCTGAGGCACAAGAACCATTTGAACCCAGGACTTAGAGGTTGCAGTGAGCCAAGATTGGGCCACTGCACTCCAGCCTAGGCAACAGAGTAAGACTCTGTCTCAAAATAAAATAAAATAATATCAATTCTCAGAACTCAGGAATGCCCACAATAACAAATAATACAGAAATATGTGTTTTATGAACATTAATATTTGACATGGAGGCATAAAAATCTCTACCACCACCAATATATCATTCCCACCTGCCACACTTTGTCACCAGAATCTCATTGTAAATTAGCTTAGTAGATTTTTACTCTTTGATGGGGAGTGACGCCTGACGATAATCAATTGTACCATTATTCTTTGTATCAAAATTGTGTATCTTATTCTCTGTACGGATGATAAGAAACTTCCTCTTTGTTTTCCATCCCTACAATATCTTGGGTGCGGTAGGTACACAGTAATTATCAGTTTGAATACAGCATAAGGGTATGGGACAGAGAGAAGAGTTAAAGCTGAAGGGAAGAATCAGGGGTCAGAAAGCCTGATAGAAGTAAGCCATATGAGTCTCTCTTATTCATTTCTTTCCATGAAAAAATTTTCATTATCTGAATACTTTACATTTAAAAGTGGTAAAAATTCTAGAGCAGAGTATTCAGCATTTGGGGAACTTACCATGAAAAGACTAAGATATATCCCCCAAATAATGTAGCTAAAGTGTGGAGGGGGCATTCCTGATTTTTTGCAGGACTTGAATTTAATTTTTTCTTTCCCATTCTCCAGAAGTTCCCTCAAATACCTCTTTCTCTTTCCTTGCCCTCATTTCTATTTGGCTTTTCTTTTCTTCTGTTTTCCTCCTTCTCTTCTTCCTTTCTTCCTTCTCTCCTAAAACTAAGAGATCCTCCCTTTTCTTCCATTAAACCTAGGCACTAGGCCAGAGGGGATTGAAGAGGCTGTGGTTTTCTGTTTAACATGACCCTGTGCTCTGTGGTGTGGGAATGAAAAAGTCAGAACTGATCAGATATTTACTGAGTTCATCCCACGTGTGGAAAGAATGAACATTTGAGAATTAAACAGAGCTGAGTAGAAATCAGGATCCCTGCTTATAAGCTGTGCCTCAGTGTTCTCATCAGGAAAATGAGGACAGTAATAGCAGCTCCAGAGAGTTGCAGTGTGGGTGAAATAAGATTCTGTTGGTACAATGCCTAGGTACTGAGCAAATAGCACTCATCAGGGAACTATGTTTGAAAAACAAGGAAGGAGGTAGGCAGACTTACTCCAGCTTTTTCTCCCATTCTCTTCTCCTGTAGCCTAAAACCAAAGAGAAGACGAGAGGAAAGATGAAGGAAGGGGTGGGGGAAGGGTGTGTGGGCTAAGCAACACTATCATTTAACACTTAATTCCCAGTTTAGCTACCAGATTAAAACTGGGCCAGGTGCAGTGGCTCACGCCTATAATCCCAACACTTTGGGAGGCCAAGGCAGGCAGATCACTTGAGGTCAGGAGCTGGTGACCAGCCTGGCCAAAGTGGTGAAACTCCGTCTCTACCAAAAATACAAAAATTAGCTGATTGTGGTGGCACGTGCCTGTAATGCCAGATACTCAGGAGGCTGAGGCAGGAGAAGTACTTGAACCCAGGAAGTAGAGGTTGCAATGAGCCCAGATTGCACCTCAGTGAGCCCAGATTTCGCCACAGCACTCAGCCTGGATGACAGAGGGAGACTTCATCTCAAAAAAAAAAAAAAAGAAAACAGAAAACACATATACACCATGGAATACTATGCAGCCATAAAAAATGACAAGTTTGTGTCCTTTGTAGGGACATGGATGAATCTGGAAACCATCATTCTCAACAAACTGACACAAGAACAGAAAATCAAACACTGCATGTTCTCACTCATAGGTGTGTTGAACAATGAGAACACATGGACATAGGGTAGCATCACACACTGGGGTCTGTTGGGGCGGGGCAAGGGAGGGACAGCGTGGGGATGGGGAGGTCCGGGAGGGATAACACGGGGAGAAATGCTAGATGTAGGTGACAGGGGGATGGAGGCAGCAAACCACATTGCCATGTGGGTACCTATGCAACAATCCTGCATGATCTGCACATGTACCTCAGAACCTAAAGCACAATTTAAAAAAACAGGGAAAAAAAAAACCCAGAGATGTTGGTATAATAGTTTTTATATGTCTAATTTTATAATTTATTCCAGAGACTTCGTTTAGGCAATAACTTACTATATTTGCAGTAAAATTTCAAAAATATTCAGGGCAAACGTTCTTAGACCAAAACCCAGTGAAAGTGACACACCCACTCACTGACTTCTCAAAAGAAACAAAAATCTGGTGATGTCATTCCTTCTCTTGCTCATTCCAATATCAATATGCTTTCAAATTCTCAGAAAGTAACAGAAGTTTTCATCTTTCACACGATAAATAAACACAGCAAACTCCCAGAACTTCATAGTGTTACTAGGGTTGAGGGGCAGGGGGAAACTGTAGCAATTGGTGCATTTTCCAGATATTTTATATCTGTTCTGCATACAAATATAAATGCCAATTGTAGGCAATTTAGTCCTGGTGATAAGGAATTGTAACTCACTTGGAAAGCATCTTCAAAGCAGGTAGACACATTTTTCCAAAACATCAGTCCGCTATACAATTATTGCCTCATTTATAATCAGTCCTGTGATTTAAAAAAAACAAAAAAGTTCAAAAGGGGCAAGTTTCATCACAGTCCTCTAAGAAAATGCTTCACCTCTCTGTTGTTATTCAGCCTTGGCCATATTTTATTTCAGTGTTAGTGAATCTACTGCACTTTTAAGTAATAAAAGAACACATTCAAATTACCACTGAAAAGTTATTTCATCAGGCTTCCTGTTAGTATGAGTCACAGAAGAGAAGAATTTGATGTTTTGCAAGAAGAAACCACAGTTTTACACTAAAATGCCCTCTAAGCCTTTATGCCATAAGAGAATGGAATCAACAACAAATTTTACTCTAAATTTTTCTTTAAGCACCTACTATGTATTAACACTGTTCCAGGTTATATGGATACTACTAAAAAAAAAGTGCAGGTTATAATGTCTGACCTTGAGGGGGCTTGACCTGTATTATTCTTCATCATAAAGAAGTCAGCATTCTTGAGTCCCCTGATGTTGTGGCTATTTCTAAAAACCAGTCTAAAACATCTCAGTCTTCATTCATTCACCTTTATAACAAAGATAATGATATTAACATTAACATCCAAATTTTGCCAGCTCTAAGCTTCCCATTGATTGGACTTCCTTCTTGACCACAGGAAGTCCAATCTTTCAGAATGTCTCCAAAGTTAACTACTGAAGACTGCAAACGTACCTACAAATTTCCCAAAAAAGTCATGGACATGAGCTAATGAACTCACCTGGGAGGAAACAAACCTTGAGCCTCAAAGTTTAATTGGTTAGTTCAAATAGTTTCTTCATTTGCCACCTCATTAAGCTGCTTAGGCACCGACAATTCACTGGGAGTCACACCATCTTGTCAACGAGGGGTATCTACTTACCTAAAATGACCTTGAAAAATAAGAAGCATGCTGTCTGATTCGACTGGTGGTCAGGATCCAAGCCTTCTGTTCCAGGAGGCTCCCTGGCCCCCGTGCAAGTCAACACCTGATTATTTCCTCAGATTTGCCTTATTCCCAGCTCCAGCCTAGCCAAGATGCTCTGATCAACCAACCAACACAGGGAATATCACTACTGGCGAACGGTCATGAACAACGCACACTGGAAATGTGAAAAGACTTCTAGGTTCAAATTGATATTTTCACCTGTCAGTTACCCAGTTCAAGGGAGGAAGGAGAGGAGTGATAAGGAGGCTGTTTAAAGTGATCAGCACAAGAGAAAATTCATATCGTCTGTGAGAATTAATATTTTGCAAGTAGCTTTTCTTTTCTCAAAAAGATTGTAATATTTTATTTCAGAATGTTATGTGCCCAGAGTCAGAAGGCAAGCAGCAATAGTCCTGAAATGATCTGCTTAAGGGATCTTAGAGATTGAGTATAGCAATTTGAACACAGCTCAGTTTCCAAAGGGATGAAGCCCTGGGAGGATAGTGGAGCATGATCGGGAATACTCTTGGGGAAGTTTCTATGTGCCAGGCATTGAGCTATGTGATTTACATGCATCATTTCACATGATCAGACAAAGCTTTTTTTTTTTTTTTTTGGAGACTAAGTTTCTCTCCTATTGCCTAAGCTAGAGTGAAATGGCGTGGTCTCGGCTCACTGCATCCTCCACCTCCCAGGTACAAGCGATTGTCCTGCCTCAGCCTCCCGAGTAGCTGGGATTACAGACATCTGTCACCACACCTGGCTAATTGTTTTATATTTTTAGTAGAGACGGGGTTTCACTATGTCGGCCAGGCTGGTCTCGAACTCCTCACCTCAGGTGATCCACCCGCCTGAGCCTCCCAAAGTGCTGGGATTACAGGTGTAAGTCACTGTGCCTGGCCATTGAAATCTACTTTAAAACTGCTTTTCAGTTGCTTCTGATGCCAGGTTTGGTCATCGCTAAACTAAAGCATGAACAATCTGAAGGCAGCCGACATGTTGCCTTCTTTCTACTGCTCACAATGTATTAGACAATATCTTACACATGGTAAGAGATCAACAAATATTGGTTAGATTCAGTTCAGATTAAATGTTCCACACATATGAATAAGTAAGGGACAATCACTCTTACTTAACTTTATTTTCTGATCATTTTTTTCTTGGAATTTTATAAAATAGTATTCCAAATAAGAGGGTAAAAAGGAGGCATTAACCCCACCAAAATCTGTTCTTATTTCATAGCAACCATTCACACCCCACAATAAGGTAAAATTCTCTCAGATCCATGCAGAAAAATCCAGTTAATTCTGGTTTAACTACAGACCATACTGCAATGCAATTTAACAAGCATTTAGTTAGCCTACTGGGTTTGAATACTACTTAATAACTTTAATTGATTCCAAAAGAAAACTGAAAGTTCACTCAGCAGGTCACCTTGGCACACATTTCAAAGCATTTGCTCACTCATTTTCAGAAAAAGAGCATTCTGCTTTTTGCTTCCATCCAGGAGACAAAAGCTTCAGAATTACGTTCAGGTTGATGTAAATTCACAAGTACCACAGTTGACAATATAGTGGTTGATATAGGCAAAGGATTTCCCAAAAGAATGATTTTAAACAGACTAAAAATGAAAACAAAGTTTCCTTTTCATGGGGAAAAGACTATGAAATTCTCAAACAAGATTTCAAAAAAAATACACAGAGTAGAAAGCCAATATTATTTTTAAGAATCTATCTACCTAACTATATACACATGCTCACATTTATAAATAAGAAAAAAAAAATGGCTGAATGGGGGACACAGAGATTCTCGTATATATCTTGAAATTAACCCTTTATGGAAGAAAATTTGAAAATAACTTTCAAATTTTAAATGCATGTGCTTTTTGATCCAGCAATTTCATTTCTAGGATCATTTTACAGATATGTTAGCACATGAGCCCAACCACAAATGTACAAAGATATTTATTACAACATTAATGATAAAATAAAACATTTAAAACAATTTAAATATTCCATAATGGAATGGTTAAAATAAATCATGGTACATTCATACAATGGAAAACTAAGCAGTCTTCAGTAAGAATGTGGTAGGTAGTTTTCTATAGATATGGTTGTGGAAAGCTGTCTATGATAAACTGTTAAATGAAAAAAGCAAGTCATATAGCCATATTTAGAATATGGTCTCACCTGTGTAATCAAATAAACTTCCTATAGATGACTCTGTGTGTGCAAAAGCATAAGAAGTCTGGAAGGACAGTGTGGGTCATGGTTACGTCTTGAGAGAACAATGAATAAAGGGCTAAGACTACCAAAACAAAATACACACACTGGATGGCTTAAACAACAGAAATTTATTTTCTCAGTCTAGAGGCTAGATATCTAAGATGAAGGTGTCAGCTGACTTGGTTTCTTCTGAGGCCTCTCTTCTGGGCTTGCAGGGTGGCCATCGTGCTTTGTCCTCACATGGTCTTCCCTGTGTGAGTGCATAGGTCACATTTTCCACCATGGATCCACATTTTCTCTTCTTGTTTGTTTTTGTTTTTTGAGATTGAGTCTCACTCTGTTCCCCAGGCTGGAGTGCAGTGGCATGACTTGGCTCACTGCAACCTCCACCTCCTAGGTTCAATCGATTGTCCTGCCTTAGCCTCCTCAATAGCTAAGTTTACAGGCGTCCACCACCACACCTGGCTAATTTTTGTATTTTTAGTAGAGATGGGGCTTTACCATGTTGGCCAGGCAGGTGGCAAATTCCTGACCTAGGGTGATTCACTCTCCTCAGCCTCCCAAAGTGTTGGGCTTACAGGCCTGAGCTACCATGCACGGCCCACATTTTTTCTTCTTATAAGGACATTAGATCGGGCCACCCTAAAGTCCTCATTTAAACTTCATCCCCTTGTTAAAGGCCCTATCTCCAAATAATCACAATCTGAGGAATTGGAGCTTGGAATTTCAACACATGAATTTTAGGGAGGTATAGTTTAAACCATAATAGGGTGACCGCTACATTTTGTTCTATATTGTCTCAATTTTTTATAATGAGAAGATATTTCTTGTGTAATTTTTAAAACAATAAAAAAGATAGGAAAAAAACTGACTAGAAAGCAAACGTTAATACCAAAATGTTAATATGAGTTGTCTCTAGAATTATAGGTGATCCTTACATTTTCCCCTTTGTTTTTCAGTGTTTCTCTCTAAGGCTTTTCAGTGAACATGTATTACTTTTTAATGAGGAAATAGACTAAAGGTTATTTTTGAATGAAATAAACCCAACAGCTTCCCCTTCAAAAGCCTAGAAGTTAAACATACTCAAGGAACCTTTGGAATTGGCTAATGATCTTAGATGATCTAGAATGACACTTACAGTCAAGCTATTTAAAATATGTGATCATTCAGAAATGGCATGTGGTTCTTGAGTATGAAAACCAACATATTTCTCTCCATTTTCTAGATCACAGTAGTAAAGTGAATCTAGTCTTCAGTTAGGTGTTTTCAAGCAATTATTCAAATTAAAGGATTTTTTTTCAAATGAGTATTACATTATGTCTTTGCTGTTAATTAAGTGAATGCTACACTTTTTCTTAATTTACTCAATAATGAGTCTTCACCCAACACCATTAATAAGTGTCCTAAATATTAATATAGTACTTCTTCCAAGAAATGTACAGTATAGTCATTAAATGTACAGTATAGTTATAATATGGAGTCCCCTCATATTATGAAATCACCTATGAAAATATGTAAAGAATAAGAAAATAAATAACTTGGGACTCCAATACTTACCCACTTGGCCTCAGGGTTTACAATTCAGAAACACCCATAGGATTCACTGATTCCTGAGTTCGGCAACTTTTCCTTGGGGCCAACATGAGCAAACTACAGTTAGGTGGTAAGTTTTTCAGTCTATTTCCCAGGAGAGTTCCAGTCTGGGTGTTGAGAAGCACAAGATGCTTTGAACACCTACTAATAAGAAAATTGCTGCATGTTCCCCATGTGAGTATTTGAGGGTTGAAACAATGATGTATTTCAAAGTGGCATCTTCTTTTTTTCTCCTTTTTTTCCTTGGAAACGGTCTCTACTTCTGGTAAGAGTATATTTCCCAGAGATGGAAAGCAACCTAAAGTAACAAATACTGGAAATTTTGAAGTTTTTCTTTTTGTGGTCAGCAATCCCACCAATATTTTTCCCATTGGGGAGCCCCTCATAACTCCTGATTATTCATTTATCCGCTGGAATGTAGCAGATTTGGAAATTACGTGTTTTACCATGCCAAGGCTTGTCAATGACAGTAGTTTGTATTTACCAGTGCCTTTAGAAATGGGCAAGGTTTATTTTTCTTTCACATTTTTATTAGGATGATGCAAAAGGAATTGCGGTTTTAAAGTAATGGCAAAAACCACAATTCCTTTTGCACCAACCTAAAGGGTAGTAATAAGCCAAAACAAACACTTTGGAGAATTGCTATGAATGAAAAATTAGAGGACTGAATAGTTTCCAGCATTACATCACTAAATGTGATGTTCCACAAACTCTTTGGCAATAGTAATAGGGCTGTTACACATATTTCCTTCCCATAAATTTAAAACTGAAAGTTGGCTTAAATTAGCGATTTTCTAACAGTCTGTCTCTGTACCCAACTCCATGCAAGCTGTGAAGGTTAAGCATATTTGTCTACCACCTGGGAAACAAAGTGGGAAAGAAAGAAAAATGGCTAACTGCCAAGTGATTGAGAGCTACTACTCAGGTTTGGGTTCAGTTCTCTTTCATTTTTCACGTGTGAAATCTATGCCGTTTTGTTCTCAGAGAATAAGAAGCAGACTCTTTTCCAGGTTTTTTGGCAGGATTAGGGAGGCACCTGGATTAGCTGAGGTGGTTCCATGCAGGGCAGTGAAGAACAACCATTTAAAAGAGAGGGACTGGCCAGGTGTGGTGGCTCATGCCTGTAATCCCAGCACTCTGGGAGTTGAGGCAGGAGGATCGCTTGAGCCCAGGATTTTGAGACCAGCCTGGGCAACATAATAGCAAGACCCTGTCTCTACAAAAGCACAAAAATTAGCCAAGCATGATGGTGTGTGCCACTTTTTGAGGACAAAGTAACATAATGAAGAGGGGGAGAAACCTATCATAAATTGAATTTTATTTGCTTATACCTACTTTATTTTTAAAATTAATATAGTTTAACAAAAATACATGAAATAGAGAATAAATTAAAAATTAAATTTTTTAAATAAGGCAAAAAAATGAGTAGGAGTATAAATAGGAGGCAGGAATGAAGCTAATCTAAAAACACTTACCACAGTGCTCTGTGCAGTTTCTATGAATGGGCCACAAATTTGTCTTTGTCAACTGTCAATGTAGAGTCAAATATAATCTCAGTTACCACCTGCAAAGTATCAAGTATTTAGAAGAAAAAAGCAAGGCAATTTCTCAGAAGCTACTGTTGGAAAATAATACACAGAGGTAGATATTGCTGATTGTCTTTCCAGAATCCATTCACTCCTTCATCCTTACTAATAGAACCTCAGTTTTGTTCAGGTATCTACAGTTTCTTCATGCAGCATTTTCATTTGAAGGAAGCTGATCCTGGAAGTGGACTGATTAGCATAAGCAAACCAGTGATTGGTTCAGGAATTAGTATATGATTTAATGACAGCCAATAAGACACAAGGAGATGGCTGCTGAAGACTTTTAGGAAAGTTCTTTCTTGGCTTTAAGAGAGGCTAATGAGAAACAAGGGTCCCTTACCTGAAATATTTGAAAAGAAGCTGCAGTTGCTGTGGGCATTCATCTTTAAACCAGAAGGGAAACCAGCCGGACAATAAACAAAACATATGAGAAGAGAAGAGCCAAGACAATGAGGAGGAATGGAGTAAAAGCCCTGATCACACTATACCTGAAGTCTACCCTGCTGCTAGACATCTACCCATATGAACATCATTGTTTACTAGTTTGATTCTGGTGTTTGATGTTTACAATCCAAAACATACTGCTGCATATCCCCACAGATGTATGAAAACATGCTCTCATTTTCCCAAACTAATCATCTAAGTCAACACTGTATAACAACATACCCTCTCCCATTCAACCACCCATATCGCAAATATCTCTTGAGCATATATCATGTGCCAGCTTACTCTGCTAAATACTAGGAATCTAGTGAATAATGGTGATGTAATAAGTGCTATGAAAGAGTACTTCATACCATAGGAATGGGATCTAAGCTTCCCTAGGAAGATCCATTTAAATTGAAACATGAAGAATGAGGAGGCATTTGCCAGAAAGAGAAAATTGAGGGGGAAAAATATTCCAAGCAGAGGAAACAGTATGTATGTCAGACATAGCAGGATTCAAATTAGTCTAACAGAGCTGAGATAATGAAGTGGAGAATGGGTTTAAATAAAGCTGAGAGATAGGCAAGTGTCTCCTAAGCCACATGAAGGATTTGGAGATTTATCCTAATGGCAATGGGATAGCCTAGAATAATTTTAACCAGAAATGAGATAACATACTTGCATTTTAAAAAAATTATTCTGCGCAGGGTATGGTGGCTCACGTCTGTCATCCTAGCACTTTGGGAGGCCAAGGTAGGTGGATCACCTGAGGTCAGGAGTTCGAGACCAGCCTGACCAACATGGAGAAATCCTGTCTCTACTAAAAATATAAAAATTAGCCAGGCATGGTGGCACATGCCTGTAATCCCAGCTACTTGGGAGGCTGAGGCTGGAGAATCGCTTGAACCCAGGACAGGGAAATTGTAGTGAGCCGAGATCATGCCACTGCATTCCAGCTTGAGCAACAGAGTGAAACTCTGTCAAAAAAAAAAAAAAAGATTATTCTGACAAGAAATAGAAAGGGGCCATAGTGGATGCTGGAAGCCACATGAGGAGGCTCATACAGTGGTCAACGTGACATATGATGATGGTGTGGACTAGATTGGTAGCTATGATGGAAGAAGTGCAAGGACTAAAAAAATGTGTAGGAAATATAATCTACAATACTTGGTGATGATTTGGATCTGAAGAACGAGGGAAAGGGAGCAGTAAAGAACAAGTGTCAGGTTTGTGATTTCTACAACTAGGTAAAATCTGGAAATCTGGTGCTGTTTAATCAAACAAATAGTAGTAGCATAAGAGTAGACTTAAAAGTAGTAGGAAGTGATAGTGAGTTCAGTTTGGGGTCTGTTAATTTTTCCCAACATTTAATTATTCAAAAAAGTTCAGGCATGGCACGGTGGCTCATGCCTACAATCCCAACACTTTGGGAGGCCAAGGTGGGCGGATCACCTGAGGTCGGGAATTTTACATCAGCCTGACCAACATGGAGAAACCCTGTCTCTACTAAAAATACAAAATGAGCTGGGCATGGTGGTGCATACATGTAATTCCAGCTAGTTGGGAGGCTGAGACAGGAGAATCGCTTGAACTCAGGAGGCGGAGGTTGCCCTGAGTCAAGATTGTGCCATTGCACTCCCAGCCTGAACAACAAGAGCGAAACTCCGTTTCAAAAAAAAAAAAGTGGAAAAGTTCAAAGAATTATACAGTTTACATTCATCTGCCCAACATCTAGATTCTATAATTAATGTATTATTGTATTTGCTTTATCACATCACATATCAATCATTTTCATTTACTAATACATTTCAGAGTAAGTTGTAAAAATGAGTACATTTCACCCCTGCACTGTTCAGCATGCATATCCTCTACTGGAGTTTAATATTTGTCTATAGCTCCTTTTTTGAGGTAAAATTTACACACAATGAAATGTATGTAACTTAAGTGTACAATTGGATGAGTTTGACAAATGCATGCACTTGTGTAACCCAAATTCCTGTTTTAATATAGAACACTACCATTACCTTAGAAAACTCCTTTATGGCAGTTCTACCCCAATAAATGCATTCTTCAACACCCAGAGACAACCATTGCTGTGACGATTTTTCAATATCAATTGGTTTTGCCTTTCTAAAATTTAATAAAACATGAAATCACAGTACTTACTCTCTTCACTCAGCATAATGTTCTTGAGAGTCATTCCTATGGGTCTATGGATCAGTTGCTCATTCCTTTTATTGCTAAGTAGCATTCCATTGTGTGAAGATTACTATTTATTTTCTGTTTGACCTATTTGTCATTATCTGTTTTCCTCCATTCCTGCCCTCTTTTGCGTTAACTGAATAGTTTTTAAGATTTTCAATTCATCTATTGGCATTTTACCTGTACTTCTTTGCATCATTTCCTAGTGATTGCTCAGGAATATATGTCCTGAAATTCTCTTAACCCTATTTAGAGTCAACATCACACTACTTTACATAAAACGTATGACTCTTGTAGGCTGATATGTCTACTCACCTCCACCTTATCCTTAATAATATCATTGTCATATGTATTAAATCTTCATCCAGGATGACAGTTGTTTTTTTCTTTCAACACCCTAAAAATATCATTGGCCAACACAGTTTCTAATGAGATGTTCACAGTCATTTGAATCATTTTTTGCTTTATATGCGATGTGTTGTTTTCCTCTGGATGCTTTCAACACTTTTTCTTTATTTTTCATTTTCAGAAGTTCGACTATGATGTATCTAGACATGGTTTTCTTTGTATTTCCCCTAAGGTTCTTCTTGAATCTATAAATAGATATCTTTTATCAAATTGGGAAACACTTTGGCCACTTATTTCTTTAAATAAATTTTATGCCCCATTTTCTCTTTACTGTCCTGGAACTCCAGTTACACATATGTTAGACCTTTTGATATTGCTGCACTGGTTCCTGTGACTGTATTCATTTTATTTTATTTATTTTTTTAAGAGACAGGGTCTTGCTCTGTCACCCAAGGCTAGAGTACAGTGACACAATCATAGCTCACTGCAGCCTTGATCTCCTGGACTCAATCAATTCACCATATCAGCCTCCCAAAGTGTTGAGATTACAAGCATGAACATTACAGCCATGTGCTACCATCCTTATTCTGCTATTATAATCTCTGATAAACTATTTTTTAAGATATTGTATGTTTTAGTTCTTAAATCTCCATCTTGTTCTATTTTATAATTTCTACTTTTCTGCTGAAATTTCCTGTTTGTTCTTTTACTATGAGCATATATTTATTTACCTCCATTAACTGTTATAATACTTATAAAATCTTTATTTGCTGAAACCTTTATCTTTACAATCTTATCTGTTAAATCCAACATCTGAGTCATCTTAAGGTTGGTCTGCATTGATTCTCTTTTTTCTTGAGTATAAAATCACATATTTCCATTTATTTGTATGCCTAGAAATTTTGAATTATTTGTGAACATTGTGAATAATACATTGTAGTGTCCTTTGATTCTGTTATGTTCTTCTAAAGAGTGTTGATTTAAAGTTGGAGGACTTTACTGAATTTTTGGACTTACTATAAAGGAGCATAAACATATCCCACCTGCTGGTTTCCCTTGTATGCAACTGAGATCTATATACCTGCTCCCCACACAACAAGGCATAATGATGCTGTCACTGCTTTGATTTAACTGAGGTCTCCCATGAAAGGACATCATATGGGTAATCTAAGTTAAATCAAAGCCTCCCCAAAGACACAAATAACCAAATATACCCTAATATTAACATTTAGTAATGATGTCCATAGTGGAGAACACAGCCAAAACAATAAGAAAGTTTGTAATCTTAGAAGAAAATTATTGGCCTACTATAGATTGATGTTCAATTCAGTTTACCTTGATGCAGTATTTCCCAAAGTGTCTTCGATTTGGTAATGATGGTTTATGAAAAGGAAATAAGGCAGGAAGCCGAGGAGGGAGGGAAGGAGGAAGGGAGATAACTCTTGACCATATAAGTTTGGAGATTGCTGAGTTCAACAAATTTTATGATTTTATTGTTGCAGGACTTCGTGGAACCTTTAATAGGTTAATGTGCACTGTAAGTCTCCAAGATGGCAGAAAGTAAACTTTTGTGTTTGAAACTCTTTTTCTTTACTTTCTTTAAAAGACAAGGTCTAACTCTGTGGCCAGGCTGAAGTGCAGGATGAGATTATGGCTTACTGCAGCCTCCACCTCCTCAGCCTCCTGAGTAGCTGAGACTACAGGCACATGACCCCACGCCCAGCTAATTTTTTTTTTTTCCGCAACAGGGGTCACCTTATGTTGACCAGGCTGGTCTCAGGCTCCTGGGCTCAACTGATTCTCCCACCTTGGCTTTCCGAAGTGCTAGGATTACAGAAATGAGCCACTGTGCCTGGCTGATTTTAAAACTAGTATTCAATGGAACAACATACTTTCAGATATGCTAGCTCAGGCCAGTAGAAGAATACAGCAGAAATAAATTTATTATTTTCCTCTGACTCAAGAGGGAAAAGCTAATCCTCAAACTTATTTGGCCAAACCTTATATTTTAAATAATATGAAGCATTAAGTTTTTATCAAAATAACATAGGACTTGGAACCTGGAAATAAGCTCTCTTCTAACTAGCTGTGTGAGCTTGGGAAAGGATCACTTTAATCTTTTCTAATCCAATTTCTTTCCTACAGCTGCAAAAGCAGAAATCCCCTGGCTAGAGTTCTTTGTGGTAGATGAGTTGAAGTGCATTTGAATAACATATAATTAAAGAGAATACAAATGTTAAAATGGAAATCCCCAGATGTCCAGTTAGAAAATCCCTTGAATTTTCCTGGTTCTTGTTTTTTGAGTGCTGACCACATTTTGGTGTTGGGTTTGGTTCAAGTGTTGCCAAAGGCAGGGTTGTGTTAAAGGTGCACACTTGTTGAGGCAAATCAGAAAAGTCAATGAAGGACCCATGCCTTCAATGTAGGCCTGTGCCTATGGCTGTGCTTACTCAGATAGCCCCTTCTCAACTAGGCTTATGGGGGTAGTTGTGGGAAAAAAGCAGCCGGGAGGGATCTTTAAAGAACGCAAAAAGCTATAAAAATTCAGAATAATCTAGATTATTAATCATAGGGGGAGAATCTGAAAAAAAGTCCAAGAGTCAGTGAGAGTACTTGCCCCAAAATATCTCTCATCACATTTTTTCCATTTTATCTTGTTACAGTAAATTCCACTAATTAGAGATTCATTTAATCTAAAGTGCTCTGAAAAATTGGAAATATCTCTAGGAAGATTAAATCACTGTTAAACATTTATCTGGAGTGAAAATTTGCTCAATCAGTCCACCTTCCTCTTAATCCTTGAAATTATTTGTAGTCAGGGAATAGGAGTTGTGATTGGCAGAGGGGGAAAGTTAAGAGCTTGGAGTGGAGGTGGAGGCTTGCTCCAGTGGGAGATGAGGCATGGTGGGGAACAGGAGCAGAGAAGATACTCGTAGAGTACACAGAAGTGCAAAAACAGAAATGTAAAACAGAAAAATGTTAACAACAAATTATCCAATTCCCAAAGGCTTTCTTTTTCCTTTTCTTTTTCATCCCTCCCTCCCCTTATGGTCTCCTGCTCAAGGCTACCAGGAAAGCTGGGATTAGATTAGGCTGCTTAATGGGTGAATTTGGGATATTTTTTTTGAGACAAAGTCTCTCTCTGTTGCCCAGGCTGAAGTGCTGTGGCATGATCTTGGCTTACCACAACCTCCACCTCCCAAGTTCAAGTGATTCTCTCACCTCAGCCTCCCGAGTAGCAGCTGGGATTACAGGTGTGTGTTACCATGCCTGGCTAATTTTTGTATTTTTAGTAGAGACAGGGTTTCACCATGTTGGCCAGGCTTATCTCGAACTCCCAACCCAACCTCAGGTGATCCGCCCGCCTCTGCCTCCCAAAGTGCTGGGATTATAGGAGTGAGCCATCGCACCTACCCTGAACTTCGTTTTTATAAGCTAGACTGACAAGCTAAAAACCACCTATCATTGTGATGGTCAAATGTATTCTTAATTCAAAATCACCTCCTTACACGAGAAATTTTAGGATACAACCTGTTCATGAGTTGGGAGTCTCCCATAATATCCAGTCAATAAATATTTATTGAGTGCTTACTAGATACTGAAGATACAATGGAGAATATGAAATATCTCCATCCTCAAAGCTTAACGAATGTATTTGCATTTCTAAGGTCACTCAGAAGGGCAAAAAATAGAATGATGGGAAACAAGATTGAAGCAGGAGCCCATCTATCAGGCAGCTACAGAAATACAGGGAAAGACTTGGTCCTTAATGAGCAAGATTCTGTAGTCTTTCGCATTTTTCAGCAGAACTGGCATTTTGACTAAGATGGATAATAAGCACTCTTTGCTTCCAGATTTATAATGGGTAATTGGCTTGGTTTTAATCCTCTCCACTAACTGCTGTCAGTCTTCGGGTGAGGACTGCTTCCTCTACAGCAGGTGTAGCCAGAGAAGGCCCTTAGGGAGAACATTCAAGGGTTGGCAGTCAGATATTCTATCCTGTACTGGGACAAGATGAGATGATTAGGGCACTGACCATAACCGTTGCCACCGATTGGGGCAGAGATCTCCCAACAGGTTGTAAGAAGACAACGAAACCAGGGGCACCGTCTCAGGCCCATCCACTAGACACCCCTACCAGCCATTTCTAACCCTCTACCTGAGTATTTCACATTGTTCTGATGACTTCCATTTTGAGAAACACAGCTCTAGTCCCTTGCATAGCATCTAGCAAACAAGAAACACTGGTGAAGGAGTGAACACAGTTTAATTGTGAAGCAAACATGTGTTTACATTTCATATAATGTCTGTCTCCCTTCATTTCAGTTTTACTTTTTTATTCTGTTAGCACTTATCCTTCTATGCTTTAAGAGGTCTTGCTCCTTTCAGTGTGTTATCATTTAGCCATCCTTCCACTAGGCCCTAAACTCCCCCAGCATATCATTGATACTTTGATTCAACTTAGCAAATATTTCCTTAGCTGCTACCATATGTAACACCCCTCTAGTGCTGTGGGGGCCACAAAAATGACTAGAAGGAACATGTCCTTCCTTCAAAGATGACTAGGGGGAGCATAGACCCTTTTGACCTTTTCTGGCTCCACCGAAATTTTCTCTAATTCTCATAATACCCTGGCTCTCTCTAGCTGTGCCCCCTCCAGTTACCCATTGCCTCTGAAACATGAATTTACTAGCAGTGGTAAATTGTTACATTAATGGCTCCAAATGAATTCTGCATCCAATGAATCATATGATTCCCTAGGATAGTTCTCCCCACATTGAAGCTGAGCCTGGTCATGTGACTTGTTTTGGCCAGGGAGGCATTAGCAAACATGATAAAAGCAAAGGCTTGAAAAGTACTTGCGCGTTGCAGTGTTTTCTTGGAATACTGCCACTACAATGAAAGGAAGCATGGTCTAGACTCCTTGGAGATGAAAGATCATGGAAAGAAAGGTCTTGCTGTCCCAGCCATCCCAGCTCCACCCAGCATCCAGTGGACCTGCCTGCTGAATGTAGCCACATGAGACAGCCCAGAAAAGACTCACAGGAGAACAGTTCGTGGACCAAACTGAGGGTCAGGCTGCCATTTCTCACGGCCCAATAATGAGATGCAGATGAACTGAAGAAGGAGAGCTTTTATTTCTGTAACCACTTACAGGGAGACGGCCTGGAAATTATTGCCAGACCAACTCAAAATTACAAAGTTTTCCAGAGCTTACATAATATAACTTCTAAGCCATATGTCTACATATAAGTATGCATTTACCTAAAGACATAAATGATTAACTTCTTTCAATTTATAACTATGATCTGAGTCCTGAAGACCTTCCTCTGGAGCCTAAGTAAATTTACTTAATCTAAATGGGTCCTGGTGCTAGGGCGATTACCCTTATCTTGTCTCCTGCTAAATCACAGAGGTTTTAAGAGTGCCTTCAGACCCCCCAATAAACTCGTCTGTGGAGGCCTGCGGAGTTTCTTCAGTCCCACAATAAAACTTGTTTAATCTTAAATGGGCCCTGTTAAGAATTCCTTCATTATTTTGTCATGCTTTAAGGCCCAGGAAAGGCCTAGGCAAGACTCTTAATGGGCTTGGCACTGGCTTTTAATATTTAACCACTTAACCACTCAGTACTGAAGAGTTGTTAGTGAAACCTGGCCTGCCACAGAACCACCTAGCCAGGATCACAGAATTGTAAGAAGTCGTTGTTAAAACCAAAGTTTGGTTATTTTGCTA
>NW_016107542.1:3212962-3240771 GCF_001604975.1 Cebus imitator | reverse complement strand
TTTGTTTTTTTGTTTTTTTGCTTTTCCGTTGTTTGTTTGTTTTTTCTCTTTTTTTTTGAGACAGGGTCTTGCTGTCACCCAGGCTGGAGTGCAGTGGCATGATCATGGCTCTCACTGCAGCCTTGATTGTAAGTGATCCTCCTGCCTCAGCCTCCTGAGGAGCTGGGAGCACAGGCACCGAACACCATGTCTGGCTAACTATTTTTGTATTTTTTGTAGAGATGATAGTCTCACCCTGTTGTCCAGGCTGGTCTCAAACTCCTGGGCTCAAGTGATCTTCCCTCCTCAGCCTCCCACAGTGCTGGTTTTACAAGTGTGAGCCATCACACCTGGCCTATATGGCTGTTTCATCTCCTAGGTGGAGAGGCTAGAAAGCTGAGAATACATTTCCCAGTTCCCCTTGCAGCTAGGCTTGTGGGTGTGAACTGGTTCTACCAGTTAGGGGTGCTCATGTGAGACTTGGGAAAGTGGAAAGAAGGCAACATTACTTTGTCATCTTTTCACAGACCTTTACGACAATAAATGAGTGCTGGCAAATGGGAGCCATTCTCTGAAGGAGGATAGGGGTGACAATGACAACAGTGACAGTCTAATAGACAATAGTGACAGAATGACAATGTTTTCCTATCATGTTTTTCCATAGCTCTCTGTACTTTTTCCTTAGACCCACTTTCATAATTACCGTTGAATAATATGTAATTGGCGGGGTGCCATGGCTTACTCCTGTAATCCCAGCACTTTCGGAGGCCGAGGCAGGTGGATCGCCTGAGGTCAGGAGTTCAAGACCAGTCTGACCAATATGATAAAAGCCTGTCTCTACTAAAAATACAAAAATCAGCCAGGTGCGGTGGCAGGCACCTGTAATCCCAGCTACTCGGGAGGTTGAGGCAGGAGAATCACTTGAACCTGGGAGGCGGAGGTTGCAGTGAGCTGAGGTCACACCCCTACAGTCCAGCCTAGGCAACAAGAGCGAAACTCCATTTCAAAAAATAAAAAATAAATAATGTGTAATTATTTCATACTTCTCTTTCACATGGTGTAAGCTCAATGAGGATAAGATTTGTGTGCCTTATTCATTATTGTATCTCTGGTGCCTGGCTCAGCACCTGGCACATAGTACGTACTCAGTTAACATTTAGGACTCAGTGAATGAACTAACATACGCTCCTTTCCCCATTGCTCAGCACTGTGCCTCCTTGGGAAAGTATTAATAAGTGCAACCATAGGCCCTTGTACAGGTCCAGTCAAGTCAGAACCAACCAACCTGTTTAACCTGCAGCTTGGGATGCTCTGGGTCCTGGCAGTTGAGATGGGCCAGTGGCAGGGCCCAGGGGTCCTGGAGCTGCCAGCCTGAGAGATCTGGCTCAGGTGCAGTTTTTATCTTGGCCTCAGAATAAGACCAGAAAAGTCCTGTTGGTTCTCAGAGTCCTTGACTGCCTTTGTGGGTGCCTTGTCAGATACTTGCCACCCTCACTTCAGGAGGCTGCAGCTGCAAGGATCATGTGAGACATTAGATACTGCTATGGCCTCAATGTCTGTGGCCCCCCAAAATTACGATGTAGAAACCTGATCCCCCCAAGGTGGTGGTATTAGGAGGTGGGGCCTTTAGGAGATGATTATGTCATGGGGGCAGAGCCACCAGAAAAAGATTAGTGAATATCCTTATTAAAAAAAAAATAAAACTGAGGGGTGCCCAGAGAACCCCTGGCCCCTTCTGCCATGTGAGGAGGACACAGAAAGAAGGCTCCATCTATAAAACCAGGAAGTGAGCCCTCACCAGACACCAAATCTGCCAATGCCTTGATCTTGGACCTTTCATCCTGCAGAACTGCACTACTTATAAGCCACTCAGTTTACAGTATTGTATATGGTTACAGCTATGCAAAAGACTAAGACAGACACCAAGGGGTTTAGAAAGAAATCAATCAGTTTGCATAAGTACTTACTTAGGAAGAACAGATCCAAAAATCTCAAATAAATGGTGCTTTTTGTGTGGTGTGCAATTCAAAAATTTTTTATTTACAAGGACATAGAAACAGATCTGAACACCACCCACAGATTTTTGGCCCAAAGCAAAGTCAACACTTGTCTAAGCTTAGAGCATCCCAGAAAATTCCCTTAGCCCTTTTAAAGCTACTTGGGCACTACAGTCTTCTGTGAAAACACCCAGCAGTGTCTCCCTGAAGATTCCAGATACTGCTGCTCTGGAACCAGAGGAACTAAATGAGGTCCTAGCTTCCAGTAATGGCCTCTCACCCATGATCCTTTCACTGAGCACACCTCAGCCTCTGGCTAGTCTCTAGGCAGGTGCAAAGAATGAGAGCTGGTACTGTCGTCAAGGGACCAGTCATTTATCAGGATGCTTATTGTTCTGAAGAGCCAGGCTCAGCACCTATAGTACCTACTCCAAAGAGTTCATGTGAGGATTAAAAGGAACAGTGCACTTAGCACTGCCTGGCCTGGCAGATGGTAGCTGCTCCAGAATGTTAGCCATGATCATTACTGAGGTTAAGAATGCTGGAAGCTCTCCCATAAAAATTACTTCTGAAATAATCTTCATTTCAGAAGTTCGTTTCTTAATCTCTCAGAACTCACAAGAATGAGAAGCCAAATATTCCTCCAAGAGAAAGGGTCAAGGCTCTTTTCCTTGTTGTTCTCTTATGTTTCATTCTTTTTGGTTTTCCTGACAAATATTCACCAAGCACCTACCATGTGCAAGAATGGTGTCCAACACCAGGGTATTACAGTCTTGGCCCTCTAGCTCTTGCAACTCAGTAGGAGGCACCTACTGAACAAATTACAAAAACTGTCATTCTTAATAACTTAATGACAAAAGAAGGAAAACCCAGAAATACTATAAAAACACAAAACAATAAGGAAAAAAATAAATAAATAAAAACAAGCTAAAAAAAACCACACACACAAAACAGGGTAGGGTCTGACCTAGTTTGGGATTTCAGAAAAGCTTCCTTCAGCAAGTCACAGCTGAGCTGAGCTTTAAAAGATGAATGGGAATCAACCAAGACAAGGGCTGGATGTCAGAAGTGGAAGGACTACTCAGACAGAGGGACAGCAAAAACAAAGCTATGAAGGAACAAGGCAGGTTTTCAGTTCACTAGTGGGGTGCGCGCGTGTGTGTGTGTGTGTGTGTGTATGCATGTGCATATGTGTGTGATTATATTTGCTTGTTTTTACTTTTCTCTACAGACAAGAGCCATGGAAATTATTAAGCCTAAACATGGAGTTGTAGAACAAGCTGGAAAGGAAATCCTCACACCTGGGCACTGGTTATTGCTGAGTCATTATCTGGCCTCTGTGTGTACCTGTGAGATCTCAAAGTCTTTAACTTTTTGAGACTTCCATTTATCTGCAAAATGAGGGTCTGAGGATAAAATGATCCTTAGGATGATTCTAGGGACCTCTTACACTTCTAGGAGATTAAAACTGACACATATCGGATCCTTCCCCTCTGGGTGTGTTACGTTTCTGGTGTGTGCTCCCCCCGGCCCCCACACACACAAATGGAACACAATTGATTAGGGAGTGGATATCTGACTCAAGCTGGATCAATCAGATTTTCATTTAAGTTAGACTGGTCCTTTGAGTGAAAAAGACAAAAACTGGGAGATGGTAGAGACACCACCTTCTTCCCACTGGGTAGACTGAGAAGCAGAAGAAAAAGCATTTCAGAGAGAGAGAATGAAGCATCTGGGCAGAAAGAAGCTGCCAGGGTCCCGACAGCTTCCAAGTTCCCTCCAAAGGCCCAGCTGTATGCCTTCCCTTGTTTTCCACAAGATACCCCTGTATTCTTAAGATAAATTCCCCCTTTTCTTTAAGCCAGTTGGAATATATAGTGGACTGTAGTAGCTATAGTGTTGGTCTAGTAACTTGTTTCCCCCTTCTTTAGGTTTCCCCTGATTTTCATGAGGTTCAATCTAGTAGGACAGACTGTCAGGGATAGCCGTCCCGCCCCCCTCCACCCAGGGTGAGTACATGATCCACACTGGCCAATCGGGCACCCTATCCCCCTGGCCACAATGATTGGTCTGTGTATGGGCACATGACTCAAGCAAGGCCAATCAATGTCTTCCCCAGGATTGATCTAGGGAGTTGGGAAGAGAAGTTCTCATTCTGCTGGAGTAGCTAAACTGAGATTATGTTTTCAGAATGTTCAGCCACAATTTAAAAACCCACTTTGTGAAGAGACCCTACCTGCAGAATGAAACCAAGCACAAACAAGCCAATCGAAGAGAAGGACAGGTAAAGAGAGAGCAGAGAGAATAAAAAAGAGAGAGAGGGAGGGAAGGAGAGAGAGAGAGGAGAAGGAGGAGGAAAGAAGGGAGGAGGGAAGCGGAGAGAGACACTTCTGAACCCATCATTTGAGCCTTAGATGCTACTCTACCTAAAGCTAGGTCCATTCCCAAATTTTTCTGGCTATATTAAGTTGGTGCAAAGGTAACTATGGTTTTTTTTGTTGTTGTTATTACTTGAATTACAATTCATTACAAAGGCTTTCTTTTCTTTTCCTTTTTTTTTTTTTTATTTTGAGATGGAGCCTTGCTCTTTCACCAGTGCTGGAGTGCAGTGGTACAATCTCGGCTCACTGCAACCTCTGCCTCCAGGGTTCAAGCGATTCTCTTACCTCAGCCTCCTGCGTAGCTGGGATTACAGGCTTCCACCACCACGCCCAGCTAATTTTTGTAGTTTTAGTAGAGACAGGGTTTCCCATGTTGGCCACGTTAGTCTCAAACTCCTGACCTCAGGTGATCCACCCGCCTCGGCCTCTCAAAGTGCTGAGATTACAGGTGTGAGCTACTGTGCCTGGCCGAGTTTATTTTCTTATTGCTTTGTACAAACCAGCTGGAATTGAGTTTCCATGGTTTGCAATCTAAACTGATTTCAGTTAATTTCTCTTACTTGCAACCGAAATCTTCACCAACACAATACATACAAATACAGTATGAAGTATTGGAGTTCAGACAACTTTTCCTGTAGAACTAACAAGACCACTGTTTTGGCAGGGCTTCCAAGTTACCCATATAACTCCTTCCAGATCTGCTTGCTGCAAATCCTTCAGCCTTTGATCTCCATTATGGGTTGAACTGTATATCCCCTAAAAAAACATATGTCAAAATCGTAACCCCAGAACCTCAGAACATAACATTATTTGGAAAAAGGGTTGTTGAAGATGTAATTAGATAAGATGAAGTCATACTGGAGTAGATGGACTTCTAATTCAATATGGTTGGTATCTTTACCAGAAGACAGACATATGAAGACAGAAACCCAAGGAGAACACCATACGAAAATGGGGGATCACATCTACAATTCAAAAAACATCTATAAGCATCTATAAGTCAATGAGTGGGATTACCAGAGGCTAAGAGATAGACAAGGTGTAGATTCTTCCCCAGAACTCTCAGAAGGAACCAACGCTGCCAGCACCTTGGACTTCTGGCCTCCAGAACTGTGAGATAATAAATTTCTGTTGTTTTAAGCCACTCAGTTTATAGTACTCTGTTATAGCACGCCAGGAAGCTTAACACAGTCCCTAAACCATAATGCACTATTTAAGTGATGGTTGCACGTATGAAAGGTGCCGCACTTGCTGGCTCCCATCAGGGATGTAATTTTACTCAGGTCAGAACAGCTGTCCTTAGGCCACCTTCCCATTCTGCTAACTTCCTTTTCACAATTTGTTTTCCTTTTGCTCTAAGGAAACTGGAGGCCTAGATGGAAATTCGGATAGCTTAGCCTATGGTCAACCCCAATGGAATCGAGTTCAGAGCCCAGTTTCCAAGGGACTCAGACATCCAAGGAAGATGGCATTTATGACTGGCTGTGAGGCAGGAGAAAGGGCACAATCAGAACCATATGCTTTAGCAGAGCTGGCTACAAGGCAGGGACCCAACAGCTGGCATCCAAGACTCCATTCCCAGCCTCTGCCTGGGTAGTTTGTGGCAGCCGTGTTGAATAACATGAGGATTGTCCTTCTCTTTTTCCCAAAAGCCAGTACCACCCTCCAATTCAATCTCTGCTATGGCCAGCCCAGGGAACAGGAAAGGGAGGGGAGGGAAAGGCTGGACAAGGAGTAAAACAAGCACAAAGCCTGGCAACTCCATCCCTAGGAGAGACACACACGAGAGGAGACCCCAGCTTGGATGCCTGTTCTCCTCAGCTAGCTAAGATGAAGCTGACCTGGCATGACACCAGTGATGGGTAAAAGGCCATGCTGAGAGCTGCACAATTCAGCTGGAAATAGAGTCTCAGGAACTGCGAGACAGATCCAGAGGTTGAACTGGTCATTGTTACTCAAGTGTTTTTTCCTCTAGTGTTTTCCTTCTGAGACACCATAATCTCCACCCTCATTCACGAACTCCTCACTGTGACCTGCCGACAGGACAGGACAGGCTGTCCAGCTTATCATAGCCCCAGCTGCTGAGTGCATTTCCAAGCCTCATCAAAGGGTGGGTGGAGAGGACAGTGTGGGAGCCACTCTCCTACCAAAAAGGAATAACCTAAAGGGCACCAAGGAACAAGCTGCAGCTTTAGAAAAACAAAACAGATCAAAACAATCTCCTCCGTGCAGATATTGGATACTGGATACTCCTCAGTTTCCCAGCAACAGCTCCATTAAGTTGGCATTTATTGATTTAATGTTCAAGTGAGGTCAGTACTGTGTATTAAATCAAACTTTGCCTGTCTTTAGGCCAGACAGGTTTTGGCGACTGAGATCCTATAGGCAGCAAGTGGATCCAGGTCAGGCTTCTCCATTTGACGTGAGCCTCACCTAGGCAGTCTCTCCTGCCCACTCCTATCCCTTGCCACACCACACCACACCCCGCCCATGCCTCAAGGCCCTGGCTAGCCCCCACTTTCCTCTTCTCTCACCTCAGAGCCCAGCCTGAGCCCTATTTTTAAAAATCTGGGTATTGGGTATAAGGAAGATTAAGGAGCTATGGGATAGGATCATACCACACCATGTTCTTCACCAGTCTGAGAAAGGTTGGTACTTCCAAGGCTACCAAAGATGGTCCTTTCATGGAGATTGAAATTGGAGGGGAGGAATGAAATTCTGGGTCTGAGATTTTTCGGGGGTGGGGATTGGAGGGAGCATTGGTTTCAGTTTTGGATATACCACTTAAGAGTATGTCAGATCTTGGGGCTGGGCGTGGTGGCTCACTCCTGTAATCCCAGCACTTTGGGAGGCTGAGGTGGGTGGATCACCTAAGGTCAGGAGTTCGAGACCAGCCTGGCCAACATGGTAAAACCCCATTTCTACTAAATAAGCAAAAAATCAGCCAGGCTGGTGGTATGCACCTGTAGTCCCAGCTACTCGTGGGGCTGAGGCAGGAGAATCACTTGAACCTGGGAGGCGGAGGTTGCAGTGAGCTGAGATCACACCACTGCACTCCAGCCTGGGCAACAGATAGAGACTCCGTCTCAAAAAAAAAAAAAAAAAAAAAGAGCGTCTCAGATCTTGCGGTAGAATTATGGTTAAGGACATCCCACTCCCACACCATATTACATGCCAGCATTGCTACAGGACATGGAGGTAAAGAGACAAATACAACACAGTCCCTTCCAGGACCTTATAAATCAGTGGGGGAAAAACAAGAACAGGCAAACACAGCGGGATAAGTGCTCTGATGCTCTGAGGGAAATATGCCAAGGGAACCATGGGGATCAGCAAAGATATCACCTGGTCCAAACTGTCCCCCACATATTCTTAAATTCTCTGTAGCTCATGATATAGAATGGCTATGTAGGATTTCATCTTATACATGCCCTACAGTTTGACAAATTTCCTAATATCGAATGGTTTGATTTTCCCTGTGACCATCCTTGTACTCAACTCTTTGTCCAAACATCTGATTATTTTGTTAGGATAAACTTCTAGCAAGGGATGATACCCATCAAAGGCTATGAAGATTTTTAGAATTTCAGATAAAAATTCCCTATTCCCTTTTGCAGTGAAGACTTTAACAGGGAAGTGGCCTGGTAAGATTTGTTTTACTAAGATAGATCTGGAAAGCAGAGAGGAAAATGAATCAGGGAGAGCAACACTAGAGTCAGAGAAACCAATTAGGAGAATGTGGATGCCAAATTAATGAAGTGGATAAACAAGTGTCCATGGGTGTGGAGAAAAGGGATAAAGATGAGAACTACTAAAGAGGTGGAGTTAATATGACTGGAGACTGACTAAAAGGCATGGTGGCCGACATCTGTAAACCCAGCATTTTGTGAAGCTAAAGTGAGAAGATTGCTTGGGGCCAGGAGTTTAAGACCAACCTAAGCAATACAGTGAGAGCCCATCTCTAAAACAATTTAAAAATTAGCCAGGCATGGTGGCACGTGCCTATAGTCCCAGCTACTCAGGGGGCTGAGGCAGGGGAACTGCTTGAGCCCTGGAGGTTGAGGTTGCAAGGAGCCATGATTATATCACTGCACTCCAGCTTGGGCAACCAAGCAAGACCCTGTCTCTGAAAAAAACGTTGGGAGGGGGGCAAGGTGTAGAATATGGGAAATAAAGGAGGGAAGAGCAAAAGAGGATTCCATTATCTCACCTTGCATTTTCTATATAAATAAATAAATAGTCCAAGTTTTCTGGATTGAGCTATCATCCACCAAGAAAACAAATGTAGACTGAGGAGCAGCTCTGGAAGCAAGATAAAATGAGCTCTGCTTTGGACATTTAGGCTTCCCATTCCTGTGGGTCTCCTAGGGGAGAAAGCTGGGCTGTAATTCTGAAATTAAATTCTTTATTCTAATGATCCGAATGCATCTGTCTCATCAGTGAAAGACCTCTGGTGACAGATGCATTTGGATCATCAGAATAAGGAAGATAGTTTGTACCAGATAGGTAATTTATACAAATTGGAAAGAATCACATTTACCTAAAAATGGTGGCTCTCAAAATTTTTACCTACCTCAGCCCAGCTGAATATCAAAACATGTTTCTTCAGTGGGGGTGTATACCACAAACACCCTAGAGAAAGTATATCAGAATTGAGGATGGGGCAGGATGGAGTTTATAGTTTCTGGGATCAGAAGGAGAGAATAAACGACCTTGATGCTTTTACTCAGAAAGGCATGCTCTCCCCTCCCTCCTCTCCCTTGAGAATCACTGCTTTAAAGACACAGAGATGAGAAAGAGCAGATAGCCTATCTGCCCACTACTCAGTAGGCAATGAATGAATTTGCAAGTGTTAACTTGGTAGTTCAACTTCACGGTTTGGGCTGCAAAGACTGGCCCTTCCTCCAGGAGCACCCTGGACCCAAGGCTTCAACACCGCAGCCCACATTAGCAAGAATTCCAGACTATCCACAACATCATGTGTGTATACATTCCTGCCAGCACCTCCCCCACCACGGAGGCATTTGCTCAGCATGGCCACCACTGGTTACCATGCTGGGAAGAGCCAGTCTACTGGGAAGTGAGCATGCCCAGGTCACACGGGACTCTTTAAGGGAGGGTATACCGCAGCCCCCTACCCTACCTCCCCATCCATATTGCCTCTTTGGGAAGGACTTTCATTTGCTGAGTTGTTTGTCTTTCTTTCATGGTATTATTGTCTTGGATATTTGGTGATTCTTGATTGGTGCTCTTCTGAGTAAGTCTTGGGCTTAGTTTCTTGACATAGGAGCAGCCTGGCTTATGGTTTCAAATCTGATTTACTTTCGGTTTCCCATCTGCATCGTTCTCTTAGGAATGCTTAGCTATTTCTGGTCCAGCAAGACAGTTTCCTGTTGTGTTTTCATGTTTGCAGTTCATTAATTGATTTACAAAATATATTTGCTATCATCTCTATCAATTTAATGCAGAAGAGAAAAAAAGTTATCATGTTCTCAGTCCTGTATTTTGAAACCAGGCTGGGACAGGGCATTAAAGGGGGGCAAGGAGGGAACTGGAGTGCCAAAGTGAGGGAGTAAGAGAAATGCAATCAAATGTCCCCCAAGGGGACACAGAGAATACTCCTGGCCAGCTGTGCTGCCCCCAGCTTGCCTCCATGCTCCTGTGCCCCACTCCTGCCCCTCAGAACATCTCCTTCCACTGCCCATCCCTCGAAGGTTTAGAGTTCCATCTTATTGCAGGTACATCTAATTTTCAGATTTCTAAAAGTGTTTGCTTATGTGGATAAGGGGAAATAGGAAAGAAAAGATGAGTGTGTTTTATCCCCCTTCACCACCTCTTTCTTTCTTGTAGACTTTATAGGAAAAAACTCTGTGGCCCAGAACTATCAGGGTCCTTAGATTTACTAATGATTAAAAAGACACATCCACGGCCACTACCAGTCCAGCCACTGGAGAATTCACTTAGTGTAAGAGAAGAAGGGATGAAGTCAGGGTGGGAATGGATCCAGGCCCCTTCTGGGAAGCAATCAGCGGAGGGAGAGTGGAGCAAGAAGGTGAGTTCCAAGCACAGTTGGAGCCACAGCTATTCTCAGGTCAGTAGTGAAAAGGGTGTCTCATGCAAGGAAACATCTTCCTCAAAGTAACCACCTGGAAAAGTGAAATATTTTATTTTATTTTATTGTTTTGAGACAGAGTCTCACTCCATCACCCAGGCTAGAGTGCAGTGGCACAATCTCAGCTCATTGCAACCTCCGCCTCCTGGATTGAAGTGATTCTCCTGCCTCAGCCTAGCCTCCCAAGTAGGTGGGATTACAGGTGCCCACCACCACGCCTGGCTAATTTTTGTATTTTTAGTAGAGACAGAGCTTCACCATGTTGTCCAGGCTGGTCTCAAAGTCCTGATCTCAAGTGATCCACCCGCCTCGGCCTCCCAAAGTACTTAGATTACAGGTGTGAGCCACTGCACCCTGCCAAAATCCTCATTTTAACAAAGGAGGCCTTTTTAATAAAAGTTTAGGAAACCCTCCGTTGACTTTAGGATGTAACTTTAAATTCTTCTGCAGGTCCTCAAAATGGCAAATCTTTATCATTTCAGGAGAGATTTGATGATTGAAATAAGTCTAAAGTCATTTGGAGTGAAGCCTAGACAATAAGCTGGTCTTTTCCCTTTTAGGTCAAAATCTAGGTGTGTTACTTTGAGAAGGTGTAGATGAAAAAAAAATCTATGTGTGGTCAGTTGAGTGATTGTTTTTCTCCTAGGCCTTGTAAGATTGCCCACAAGGGAAGTGGCCAGGCCAGTAACCATTATGCCCACCAGTCAATCATCTTGATGGTGTTAGGTCCAGTGTAGCAAGTGACATTTCCTACTAGGGTCAGTGCTACTGAAAGAAAAGGTCCTCATCCTTTGATGACCTTAACTTTTGGCTGGGCACAGTGACTCACACCTGTAATCCCAGTACTTTGGGAGGCTGAGTCAGGAGGATCACTTGAGCCCAGGAGTTCAAGATCAGCCTAGGCAATATAGGGAGACCCTGTCTCTAAAAAAAGTAATTTAAAAAAAATTAGTCAGGGTTTCAATGAGCTTAGATCATGCCACTGCACTCCAGCTTCGGTGACAGAGTGAGACTCTGTCTCAAAAAAAAAAAAAAAAAAATTAGCCAAGTGTAGTGGCTCATGCCTGTGGTCCCAGCTACTCAGGAGGCTGAGGTGGGAGGATCACTTAAGCCCAAGAGGTTGAGGCTGCAGTCGGCTGAGATCACACCACTACACTCCAGCCTGGGTGACAGAGTGAGACACTGTCTCAAAAAAATAAAAATAAAGACCTTAACTTTTCTGGGTCCGTGGTAGCCTTATGTCGGGTATGGATTCTTCTAATGACCCTGCCCCTGAGCTCCTCATCAGCCATACCTATTTCAAACTCTGTGTTCAGGTACAAGTGTGATTCTTCCAGTTATCCCACTGTGGCTGAGCACCTGCCTCTAAATAATTCCAACAACAGAGAATAGATAAAGCAAAAAGTGAAAGTATCCTTCCCAGTCTCACAGGCCTAGGCTATTTCTGTTAATGACTCAGTGGGTATCTTTCTAGAGGATCACCCTTTGGGGACTCTTAATAACATTCTTTTACCTAAATCAATGCACATATTCTGAATACTAGACACAATCCACAGCAGCACCCCCGCTGATGCATCCACTGCAGAGCCTAAAAAGGGGTATGATTACCTTGGAAGGTTTTTGCCTGTTTAGGCTGCTATAACCAAAGACCATAGACTGGATGGTTTCTAAACAACAGAAACTTATTTCTCACAGTTCTAGATGATGGGAAGTTCAAGATCAAGGTGCCAGCAGATTTAGTATCTAGTGACGACTCATTTCCTGGTTTGCAGACAGTGCCTTCTTGCTGTGTCCTCAAGGTGGGAAAGAAAGTGGGGAAGTGTTTCTTATAAGGACACTAATCTCATTCATAAAGATTCTGCTCTTCATTAATCACCTCCCAAAATCCCCACCTCTTAATTCCATCACCTTGGGGGTTAGAATTTCACCATACAAATTGAGGAGGATACAAATATTCAGACCATAGCACTGGCCAAAATGGACCAATTCTAGAACCTGGAGATCTTTTGGTGCTATAATCTACACCAATCTTTGGTCCTAACAGAACCTGGCTGGGTCATGGGACAAGCAAGGCGGTGCTGCTGGGCTGGCCTAAGTGGCAGGGTCAGCAGTCCTTCCTGATTTCAGTAGCCAATGGTCTGGGAACAGGATCTGGTCTGAACTCCTCCTTATCCTGGCTGTGTGACATGGACCATGTCCCTCTGCTCTGCAGCTTCCTCACCTGGTGGAGACAGAGTTGGAATAAAGGGGATCTAGCTGAGAAGATGCCCTGGGTACCAAACTATAATGCAGTGGAATCGATAAAATTTTATTGACTGGAATTCTGCTGAAGCAGTGTCCAGAATGTTGTTTAAAGTGATATTTTGATAAGCTGCCAGGTATTTGGGGCCAGAGGTGCATTTCTACAGTACAAATTCATTGCCTTGGCCTGCTCAGCATCCATTTCTTTGTCTTTTGGCACTGGAAGCCATATTTTTGGGGGGGATTGCCTGTCCTATTCTTAGTCCATGTGGTACGGGAGGTCCAAGTGTGCTGGGCTCTTGGAGCTGGCATGCACCCAGATGCGGCCAATCTGACCAACCATTACTGGTTATGGTGATTGATTCAGAGCTGGGCAAATAACTAAGTCAATCCCATGATATTCGACCCTTGGGGACATTTTTGGGAACTGTCAGAAAGATTCTTTTGATTGGGGCTGCTGAGAGATAGGACACAAGCCAAGAACTTCTGATGACTTCTTGCTTCCATCAGTGGGGTAACCTTACTAGAGGACAGAGCAAAAGGGATGAGGCTTGGTGACATCATTCAAGCCCCTGGATCCAGTGTATGCCTGAAGTGAGGTCCATCCCTGGTCTTTTCCTTTAATGAGTGAATACATTTGCTTAAGCCTGTATGAGTTGTTTTTAGTCACTTACACTCAAGAAAAAAAAAATCCTAGTATGATTTCCAAGGGGAATGCTTGCGTAACAAAAGATAACCAATTCTGAAGAAACATGAAAAATTGTGTGCTGTCTCCACACCTTCCTTTTCTACCCTTCTTTCACAAGGTGTTCATCCTCTCATCTCTAAATAGATATTGAACAAACATTTAAATCATGCCTATTTGAAAGAGCACTAAGGTATAACCTACTAAAGACAGTATATGTCATGGATCAGAGCTATTGGAACCCTAAGTTTTGTGTTCTTGCTGCAATTTCTTCACCAATTGTGTGATCTTAAATAAGTCTGATAGTTTCTCTAAGCCTAAACTCAGAAGTGTCTGTGAGGATGAAATAGAACAATGTTCAGAGAAGTGTTCTGAAATCCTTAAAGCAGTGGCAATTGTGAGTCAAGAAAAATAGGAGCTCTTGCCACACTGGAAGTCAGCTGCTTTGTAGAAGAAACAGCCTAAGGGAAGGCAGCAGCACTTTATATCAAAGCAGGGAGGCTCAGCTTGGACATTTTGGTATCAGGAGATCAGTGATGCTAAATGGAACGTCAGCTCTTTGAGTGACCAATGAGCTGTTCTCCAATCTTACCCCTTTTTCTCTCTTCTAACCCTCCCCTCCAATGCAGACAGACATTCGAGGTTTGTGGCAAGAAGTTCAAATTTTCCAGAACCTTTCAGAATAATTACATAACCAAGATAGGTAACCAACAAGAGATGACTACTGGTGGGGGTTGAGGGCAAGCAATTTTACAGTATAACTCTAATTACAGCCTTTTCAAGAAAGCACAAGGACCTCTTTTAAGTATCCAAAACTTTCATAGACCTGTATCTATATCATAATAGAATCTGTTGATTGAGAAAATATGGGCCAGGCATGTTGGCTCATTCCTGTAATCCTAGCGCCTTGGGAAGCAGAAGAAGGACTCCGAGGTGTGGCATTCGAGATCAGCCTAGGAAGCAGAGTGAGACCCCATCTCTACAAAAAATCAGAAAAGTATCCAGGTGTGGTGGCACATGCCTATAGTCCTAGCTACTCAGGAGGCTGAGGCAGGAGGATCACCTGAGCCCAGGAATTCAAGTCTGCAGTGAACAGAGATCATGCCACTGCACTCCAGCCTGGGCAACAGAGAGTGACCCTGTCTCAAACAAACAAAAAGTACACAATGAAGTAAGCATGAATTCAGTAATGCTTTAAAATGCATTTGTATATTATTCATAATAACCGTGGTTCTTAACATTTGGGAAGACAGTCTCACAAGATGTACAAAGCATATTATATGTTAAGCATTCCAACAGTCCTCATGGGGCATGCAGATTCCCAGCAAACAGATCAGACAAGTAGGACAGTCCCTGAGGGTCTGGAGCAGCTAACCCACTCCTGTTCTCTCTGCAGGACCCCTTACTTTGCCAAAGCTGTTTTCTCAGCATTGTTAAAAAGGTACTCAGAACACACTGCCTCCATCTGAGGTTGTTTTCCACTTCCTTTCTCGCTCTTCTTCTCAAGTGGCTGCCTGAGTGGGTCAAGGTCTCTTTCACTTTCTGCACTCTCAAAGAAAAAACCCAGGACTACAAATAGAACTCACTCAGATTGTCAAGAGCTGCAAAAGTTTATCCTGGGCACACAGGGTCAACAGATTTTAAAAGCACTGCCATTAACTCTACATCTTGAAGAAGATACTCAGAGAGTATTAGCCAAGCTCTTTTCCCGAAAGTCCATTAAAAGAGAAGCAGGTGAAGCAGGGACTTGTTTTAGGTACAAGAGTATCTTTTCAAAAACCAGCTTAAAAAGCTCAAGCTCTCTCCACCTTCCCAGCAAGCAGGTCCATTGTTTCAAGGACCATGTCTTCACATCTCAGTGACAGCAGGTGGTGTCCTAGTCTGAGTTCTCTAAAAATCTAAGTGTTTCAAGGTTTGGGCTTGGCCTAAGAGTAACCACAGGACTTCAAGAAACTTTTCATATCTCCTTGGTTCCTCCTCTCCAAGGATTTCTCCCTGACCTCTTCCAACTTCTTGCTAAGAACCTAAAGTGAGCTTTCCTGCCATATTGAGCCTCTGAGCTAAGAGGAAAAAAAGAATAGACTGTGTAACTCTCAAGAAAATGGGGACATTGTAATAATCATATAAACACTACAAAATCCAACCCAATCCACATAGCTGGCCCCTCTAATTTCTAGAAGCCCAGACAATAAGGGAAGATGGCACAGAGTCAGTTGGCCTGATGGCCACTGATCCGAAGCTCATGTGTGGGGGTATTCAATGCCATAGGGCTGGGGCCGGGGTTAGACATGAGCCTGGATTTCCCACCTAGATTCCCTACAACTATTTGGCTTCTCACAAATACCCCAATCAAGAATGCAAGAGCTGGCCAGGTGCGGTAGTTTACGCCTGTAATTTCAGCACTTTGGGAGGCCAAGGCAGGAAGATCACTTGAGCTCAGGCATTTGAGGCCAGCGTGAGCAACAGAGCAAGATCTCATCTCTACAAATAATTTTAAAGAATTAGCCAGATGTGGTAGTACACACATGTGGTCCCAGCTACTTGGGAAGCTGAGGTGGGAGGATCGCTTAAGCCTGGGAGAGGTCGAGACTACAGTAAGCTGTGGTCGCTCCACTGTACTCCAGCCTGACACAGAAGACCACATCTTGAAAAAGAAAAACAAAGAATCTAACAAGAGCTTTGTTTGCTGTATTTCTCAATAAATCCTGTAAGACCAGGAACACCCAAAGTAAGATCTGCAGAATAAGAGCACTACATAATGCGAATAGTCTCTTTCTCTCTTTTTTTTCCAGGGTAGGGAGAGTTCCATGGTTAGGTGAGTTTGAACAGTGCTAGGTAAAACAGAGTTTCACTTGCAAGACTTCCTGCAGTGTTTGCTGTTAATGTACACTGTGATGGAGACTGCTGCATTTTCTAAGCACCCCATGATGCTAGTGTATCATGGAATGTCCTCTGGAAGCACTACATTGAACCTAAAGAGACCCAAATTTGGAGGCTGAGCATAGCGCTCTGACCCAGAATCCTGGGCCAGCCATGGAAAATGGGTAATGTCCAGGGGCCTAAGCCACTTGTCCAGCATTGTAGCAGGACTCCTGAGGCATCTTTTGTGGCCTCTTCTGAGGCTTCTCCCACAGGTAAGTTGTGTATATAGTTTTTTTGTTGTTGTTGTTGATTTTTGAGGATGCAGAGGAGCAAGGCAAAGAGGATTCCAAATTTTATTTTTTTTGAGGTGGAGTCTCACTGTCGCCCAGGCTGGAGTGCAGTGGCACAATCTCAACTCACTGTAACCTCCACCTCCCAGGTTCAAGTGATTCTCCTGCTTCAGCCTCCCGAGTAGTGGATTACAGGCACCTACCACCATGCCCAGCTAATTTTTGTATTTTTAGTAGAGATAGGGTTTCACCATGTAAGGCCAGGTTGGTCTTGAACTCCTGACCTCAAGTGATCTGCCTGCCTTGGCCTCCCAAAGTGCTGGGATTACAGGCGTGAGCCATTGTACCCAGCCAGAATTCCTAATCTTTGCCTTGAGGTTGATGGAAAATTACTAGAGTTCTACCTGAGATTCTTAATATAAACTAACATGTGTGTGTGCGCGTGCATATACACACAAATATGTGTACATATAACTATAAAAAAGTGTGAATTATTTGAAAATGAGAAGCACCTCTACACTCCCACCCACTGGAGAAATCACAGGTTTGACATGTCTTCATTGGTCTTCCATAGGTAGCTCTTGACATTGTTGACATCAATTCAATTCATGGTCTTGGCAATAAGCAAAAAATCTGGTCTTCCTCCCCAACTCCTAAATCTGTTTTCCAGAAGTTAGAAAAGGCAGAACCATGGCCGGGTGCAGTGGCTCATACCTGTAATCCCAGCACTTTGGGAGGCCAACACAGGCAGATCACCTAAGGTCAGGAGTTTAAGACCCGCCTGGCCAACATGGTGAAACCCCATTTCTACTAAAAACACAAAAATTACCTGGGCGTGGTAGCAGGTGCCTGTAATCCCAGCTACTCAGGAGGCTGAGGCAGGAGAATCGCTTGAAACTGGGAGGTAGAGGTTGCATGCAGTGAGCTGAGATCACGCCTCTGCACTCCACCTGGATGACAAGAGTGAAACTCTGTCTCAAAAAAAAAAAAAAAAAAAAAAAATGAAAAGAGAAAGGAAAGGGAAAAAGAAAAGGCAGGATCACGACAGAGAGCAAGAGCATCAACTGACATTTTTCTTTACGCTGCGCCTGGACCCCTCCTCTTGGCCCACAACACCCGTGCAGCTCCCACACCTGGAATTAATTGGTCAGTGCCACTTCTCCTCCCTCTGGGTTATCATCCAGAGTATTGCTCCCCCTTCTAGCCCAAGAATGTCACTGGCTAATATGACAAACCTCTTCCAAGTATCCATGATAACTTTGGCCTTCTGAGTCCAATGATTTTGCCTTTGTTGGGCATCATTTGTTAAGGTGAATTCATCCTTGTCCACTCAGTTCTATACCATAATGCTGGAAGATTCTGGAGGGTGAAAGATGGTGGTGGGCAAGAGATATTGTGGGGCATCTTTCTGAGAATATTCAAGGAATTAGGCAGTGTAGTCTACAGTGGACGACTGCTGCTTCTGCCTATCCAGTATCTACTGTGTCTTTTGTAAAAGCATTCAAACTTCCCTTTGGGAATCACCTCTTCCTTTCCTCTTAGTCCATATTATTTGGGTGAGGCTGATATCATTACCACTCCAGGGATGAGAACAGAACCCAGATCTGGTCAATCAAGGTGCTCTGTGTTCAGCAGAGGGAGACACAATTCTGATAGCTTTTTTAAAAGTTTTTTTTTTTAAGTGTTGAATAGAGAGAAACACTACCTAATAAATCCCATGGTGGGTACAAGGTAGATATTTCCCATTTTCAGATGATGGAAGCAAGGGGCGGAAGGATGGAGGCGCAGTCCAATGCTACTGACACAGCTAGGATTCAGCATTGGGTAGAGAATCTCTATCCAGTACTTAAGGATTGTGAAGAGAACAGCGTATGAAAACAATGCCTGCTGGAGAAGGAAGACAACACAAAAGAAAGCAGACAGGGGACAGGTGAATTCTTGAACTCCCGGCCTCAAGTGATCCTCCTGCCTTGGCCTGACAGTTAAATTCTGATGACATTGTTTTAATACCTGGATCCAGCTTTACCTGAATCTAAATGCACTACTAAACTTCTTAGTTTAAAAAGCCTATAAATTCTGCTGTTTGAGTCAATTTCTTATTTGCAACAACATTCTACCCAATTCAAAGACTTAGCACTCACCCAAGTTAAACTGACTTCCACATTCCTGTCATATCTCTGGACTCATGAAACCTAGTCATTCACTCTACCATCAGTCAAGGAGGCAACTCATAGTTTTTTCATGCCTAGTATTGCCATGGCCTGTATAGTATGCATGCTTAGGCTTCACAGCCTTTTGCAGTAGGTTTTGTTCATATCCTGATGAGGAAACAGGGGTTCAAAGAGCTGAATGATTTGCTCAAAGGCGTGTCTTAGGCAGAAGACCCAAGACCAGAGCCTTAGGCTTGTTTGACTTTTTCTATCACATGATGTTCCATGCAGCCTCAGGCTGACTGCAAGAAACATCAGCTGACACATACAATTCCAGAATTGGCAACTAGAGGTTACAATTCTTTTTCTTTCTTGGTGGGAGAGGAAAGGATGGAGTTCCTTATGACTCAGTTTGGTTTGATGTGCACAGTGGCTTCAGGACCTGCCAGGTCAGCCAGGCTTCGTCCTCTGTGCTGACTAGAAGGATCCTGGCACTCCGCGTTGGAACACAGTGAACTCAGAAATGCCCGTAGGCCCTCACTTTAATTCTTGTAACATGTGTCATCGGACAGTTTGACCTCAACCCGCATGCAGGTGTCATAGCTCGTCTCTGGTCTTCTAGCTGAGTACATCTAAGTACTAGATCTTAAAGATAAATCCTGTGACTCATTCTGATATTAACCTGTTTTGTAGAAGTCTGCTTTGAATCTTTACCAAGGATCAAACAACTAAAAAGAATCCCAATCACAAATGTTTAATAAATCTTCTCAATCCCAGGGTGGGCACCAGGTAATTTCCCGTTTTCAGATGAGAGAACTAAGGGACAGTAGGATGGAGGGCCAACACAATGCTACTGACACAGCTGGCATTCAAACATAGGTCTAATTCCTAAGCCTGTGTATTTCCACAATGCATTTCCACGACGCACGACTGAAATTCAAAAGGCCAGCCAGCTTTATGTATTTAAAAAAGAAACCAAAAACCTTTCTCATAAATAATGAAATTAATTTTCAACAGAGACTTAAAAAAAACTTTAAGATAATGGCCACACCAAATCTTAAAAGTTGACCCCTACCACCACAGGTGAACAGAGAGGAGAATTAAGCAATGACAGGGTGTGGTGAGCGCTAAGAAGCAGGAGAGGCATCTATGAGAACATGTAGCAAGGGGTGTATTGTGGGGATAAAGGGTTTCCTCAGGAACAGGTGAGACTTTAAGACTGAGGAGGCAGCTCCATGGGAGGAGGCACAGGCTTAGATGGTTTTACTTTCTAGGTGTCTTATGAGTGTTATCAAACCACACATATTAAAATGTAGCTCAGCCAGGAGTGGTATCTCATGCCTGTAATCCTAACACTGGGCAGCTGAGGTGGGCAGATTACTTGAGCCCAGGAATTTGAGACTAGCCTGGGCAACACAACCAAATCCTCTCTTTCTTAAAAAAAATTAAGATAAGAAACAACAAACATGTAGCCCTATCTCAAATCTCTGAAAGGCTATTTATAATTTTGCCTTTTAAATGGCTTGGTGATCAGCAACTCATTTAACGTGCTTACCTATGACTCCTTGGAAATCACTGTGTGCACTGAGAAATTCTTGTGACGTGATCACTTTGGCAGAACATATACTAAAACTAGAAACTCCTGTGAAAAAAGAAACTCTCACCTATATTGTTCTCTATCTTAACAAGTAAGTTGAAGAAAATTAAGCTGTACAGTGTTTCATTTAGTAGATATTTAATTATTCTTGCTCTATTCTTTGCATAATTTGCAGCCAGGATTATTTTTCCTGGTTTCTTGCAAGCATTTCGTAGGTTATAGAAAGCTTATAGATCTTAGGCACGACGCCTTTCATTGTCTAATGGGTAAAATAGCAGGGTGGTCAAAACAGAGCTTAGAACCAAGAGGAGCACATGTGGAAGGGTCCAGGAACCAAGTGCATTCAGCACCTAAAACAGCCTGAGGTTGGGTTGCCATAACTGAAGCCAGGTCCTGTTTCAAACACTAACATGCTTCCTTGAAGATTACAAAGAACCTTGGGATGGCTCACCATCCCCAGATGTAGCAGGAAACAGCAACTGCCCTTACCTTTGCAACATCATTTCTCCCACGATGGAGATCAGTTGCCCAGATGGGCCCCAGGGAATCCAGCGGCAACCCTACCACTCTATGGCAGCCAATTCTATAAGGCACAGTCTCTTATCCAGGCTGGGTCATTATCTGTTGTCTTTAAGTGGCCCTCTGATTTCTTTATCAGTTGAAATATGTAATGTCCCAAATTACAGCAGAAATAAATCAACAAATTAAGCAATCTGAGGATTTTGCACAGAAGGCTCTTCGGAGGGCTGGGAATGGGGAGCAAACAGGAATAAAGATTGTCCCTAGCCCTCAGAGACACTTGAATATCCAAAATATCTAGGATGTTTTAAAACAGGTGCTGACCCCAAGGCCTGTGCTCAGGGCTGGGGGTTGGACTACCTGACAGGTACAGGCCAAACGTGACCAGGAAGGAGGGCAGCCCTACCAACTCCTGACCACGGGACAGCTTTTACTTGCTGGTGTAAAGGAGCTCAGCTTTCATTAGATGCCAAACATTGATAAAGTGTTCCACTCAAATAGCCTCTTAGATGTGGCCAAGAAAAGTACAAAAAGACCCAACTTGCCTATTGACAATCCCATTAACTTTTAATCACTTCTAGAGAACAGGCCAGCACCACCTGAACATGGAAACCCAAGTGCGAGCTACTTCTTGTCCACTCTGGAGCCAGGTGAGGGACAATGGAGAGCCTGGGTGGGCACGGGCCCCGCAGTGCTGCATTCCCACTCATCACAGACTAAAACTGCCATCTGTACACCCCAGGCCTATGACACTACCAACTGGGAAGGTCAACAGAACCCCACATTTGAATCCTCACACCCTGGAACAAAGGCCCAGTAAATCCACTTCCTCAGCTCACTCTGATCCCATCCCCCAGTTGAACTCCACGCTCACCTCAGGCACTTCCAAAACTTTGGAAATTGTTTCCCTGGTGCTTCAGTTTCCCCATCTACCTTTGAGTTCTTCAATTGCTCCCAGCCTCCTGTACTCCATCCTGCCTACTTCCTTTGCCTCCCTCTAGCACCTTTAACTCCTCTACTTAGTGGCCATAAAACTAAGTGCCAGCATTGGTCTCACCAAGCAGCCTCCCAACACAAAGACCTAGCAGGAAATGGCCACACCATGGTCTTCTGCAGTTTGGTGTGAGGACAGGCACCATGGTACAACTTGAATTTTTGTCTTTGTAATTTGGTTCTGTGATTGGCTATCCTCTACCACTTTTTTGGAAATGATTTTTTAAACTAAAAAAAATCCAAAGGGAGAGCATCAGGATAAATAGCTAATGCACCCTGGGCTTAATACTTAGATGATGGCTTGATAGGTGCAGCAAACTATCATGGCACATGTTTACCTGTGTAACAACCCTGCACATCCCACACATCTATCCCGGAGCTTAAAATTAAATGGGGGGGGGGGGTGGAACTCCAGCCTGGGCAACAAAGTGAGACCCCATCTCTAAAAAATAATTTTTGTTTTTCAATTAGCTGAGTACAGTGGCTCATGCCTATAGTCCCAGCTACTTGGGAAGCTGAGGCAAGAGGATCATTTGATCACAGGAGTTTGAGGCTACAGTGAGCTAGGATTGCACCACTGTACTCTAGCCTGGGTAAGATCCTGACTCAAAAAATAATTTAAAAAATTTTAAAAAGAACAAAACCCATGAGGCTTAGCTGCCCAGTGAGGGCAATGTGGAATTCAGCAGGTCCTCCTGTTGCCCTTTCTCAATCAACATGTCGTGTTGCAATACACTGGCTTCCTCCCACCCCTTAGCAACTATTTTGACCAGTATGGTAAAATCATCACAATAGAGGCTGGCTGGAGTGTGCATGGAATGTAGTTAAAGGGTGTTGAAAAGCAGAAGCAGGGCCTTATAGATGACAGGAAGGCAAAGCATGATTCTGTCATTGACCCCCCAAAAGTTCACAGGTTTATCTGCCTAAAAAACTCACAGTCCCATTGAACAACTGCTGCCGTTAACTCAGAATGGTCTATCACTATCAGCAGAAAGGAACAGACAGACCATGACAGAAAAACGAGCCCCAAAATGTTGGAATCTCTCTCTTCAAACTACTACAGCGAGTAACTGGACTGACCAGGAGCTAAGCTAGGAAAAAGGCAGAGACTGCAAGATTTGAATAGTCTCTAAGACATCCCAGCAAATAGCAAAGGATGACTTCCGCCCCAAGGAATGTTACATTGCTCCTCTTGGGAATTTTGAATGGACTGAGAGTCAGCTGTTAAAATAAATATTAAATTTGTCCTCTTTTTGGCAATACCATCACCACTACTGATAGATGTTCCAACTCCAGAAGCAGCTTTGCCAGATGCAGGGCTGGAACCCCACCAGACGCTTCCAGGTTTGCAGCGGACAATAGCACATATCCCTTCTATTGCTTGCAGTATTCTGCCTGGCCTTTGTGCCATCCTATATTGACCAACAGCACAATTTCCAGAGCTTGTACAAGGAACAGAAGGTATCTGATATGTCCAAAAGCAATGTGGCTCGTTAGTTCTGGATTTGAGATCTATATGGGCAGATCTGAGTTCGAACGTCAGCGGCACTGAGTAAGACTGCAGTATGTGTGGCAGGCAAAATTCTGAGATGGTAATCCTCAATTCCCAGCCCCTGCTTATTTAAACACAAATCTAGTATTGCTGTTATCAGCTGATCTTAACATAGGGAGATTATCCAGGTAGGACTATTGTACTATGAGTCATTTATAAGCAATGTTTTCTCCAGTTGATATCAAAAAAGGAGGCTGAATCCAGAGCACCAGGATTCCATGCACCATTGCCAGCTTGAAGGTAGAGGAGACCAAATGAATAGAAATACGGGTCATGTCTGTCTATATGCTGAGAGTTGTCTATAGTTCACAGCCAGCCAAAAAAAAAAAAAAAGGGGGGTGGGGGGGAAGAAAACAGGTGACTTCAGTCCTATAACTCTGAATTCTGCCAACAATCAGAATGAGCTGGAAACACATTCTTTCTCAGAGCCTTCAGATGAGAGCTGAGCCCAGCCCAGGTGACACCCTGATATCAGCCTTGTGAGACTCTAAGAGAGAATTCAACCAGGCTGCCTGGATATCTGACCTACAGACCTGTGAAATGATAAAGAGGTATTGTTTTAAGCTACTAAGTTTGTGAGCATTTGTTATATACCAAGGGCACATTACCAATACAGTACGTAAAGCTCTCAGTAGAATGTCATAGTTCTGAATGTCCTGGCCTTCCTCAAGGTTGGCTCTCTACCTCCACATCCTTCCACACCCCCAGCCATCAAAGCACAGCCTTTCTCTAGCCCCATTTTACTTAAAAAGAAAAAAGGACCGAGAGGGAGCGATGAGGCAAAGTTCACCCCCGGGGGAGGACACCATTTGGAATTCTAGTGGAAAGAGGGACATCTTTCCCCTTCTACCAACTCCAACCCTATGCACGTACCAAATGTAGACTCTGTTAGTTGGCAGGGGAAATCTGACATGGATTCTGAGTACTCTCCATATTCTTGCTGGGCAGGCTTTTACCTGGGTTCTTTCTCAAAACTGTGTCTGCAGGAAGCAGTCTTAAGGGATGAAGTAATGTCTGCGTGTGAAACAACAGGCTTGCCATAAAAGAGGTGGAGTCCCCAAACATACAAGTTCTTTGGCTATGAGGCAAACCTACTGCACGCACAGCATCTACCTGGGCCCCTCCGTGTCCAATGTGAGTCTTGGGGAACAGGGAAAATCAATATAAACAAGAAGCTCACACTGCTTGCTGTTCTGAGTAATAAAGTTCTTTGTCTCTGACCCAGGATCCTCATGTCTTCTGCTAGCGTCAACAAAACAGTAATAATCTAACTTATTAGCTTGCAAGGGTAAAATCCCAGACCCCGACTCTATTACACTTTTACAATTAGATCTTTAAATCAGGAGATCTGATGTCTTTACATTACACATTTCAAAGAAACAAAACACCCTTTATGAATTTTCTCATGGAGATAAAATTTACATCATGGAGCTATCGTGAGAATGAAATAAGAATGTATAGCACAACTGGGATATAAAAAACATCCCAATAACTTTACTTGGACCCCTGCAGCCACCCATCCCTCAGATATACATATAATGAACCAGATGAAGATCATTGTCGGTGTCCATGATAGCAAACCATTCAGAAGACAAAAGATAAATAGTTAACATACCAATTTCTGACATTTGCATAGCACTGCAGGACTCATGAATAGAGCCACCACTCACATTATCTCGTTTGATCCCTACAACAAAAACTGAGGCTCAAGGAGGTATAGGTCCTTGCAGAAAGAACAGTAACAGACTCCACAGGTTTGGAAAACGGCCATATGACAGAAGGCCAAGGAAGCCTATGATAGTAGGCTGAGGAAGCACAGCTGAACTGCAGCTGTGAGACTGTTCTAGCAGCATGACGGTGGCCTGAAGTCACAGGTAAGGCAAGGGAGCTCTTATGGTGACTGGGCCTCCTGAGCAATGGCAACGCCACTGGAGAAACAGCTGGAAACCACATGCTATAGAGAGGACTGTTATTTGTATGTCGATATTTCTTCAAGGAAAATTAAGCAAGTGGCTACGCTGTCCCGGATTAATCCATTTGGACCTGGTCCCATTGGTGTCTGTGGCAGCTTCTGCTTTGTCTGCAGTCACTGGGGCCTTATCTTGTGATGGTTATCACTTGAGGGTCTTGCTAAGGTTGGAGAAACCAATGCCAACACAGGTCATCAGCACTTTATCCCCGCCCTTGAGTTCTTCACCACATGGCTTGGTTTCAATTTTAAACATAATCTGGAAAAAGCTCTTCAAATGTCGCAAAAATTCTATCCTAAAAAGGAAAATAAATAAATAAATAAATAAAAAGGAATTCATTAAAAAAAAAATTATCCTCCACCACCTAGAATCCAAGGTTTTAATTTCCCAGACTAAGAGAGCTGAAGTTAAGAAGTTCTCATCAAATTTGATTAAATAGTACTTCTTTTCAGCCAGCTAGTTTCTGAAGAAGATTTAGATGATTTGCAGAGATGCACACAATACAGCAAGACAAATTAAACTGGTGGGGGGAGGGGAAGGTTAGAAGTTAGTACGTGACACGTAAGTCATTTAGTACAGACCTAGTAGAAAATGGATATAAAAATGGTAATGATTTTTTTTTTTTTTTTTTTTAAGAGATGGGGGTCTCACTATGTTGCCCATGCTGGCCTCAAAAGCCTGGGCCCAAGCAATCCTCCCACCTCAGCCTCCTGAGTGCCTGGGACTACAGATGTGACACCATACCTGGCTTAAGCAATTATTTTTGTGGCCTATACAAAGACAGAAACACCTGATTCATAGCACCATGACATACAAAACAAGCACAATGACTAATGATACCGAAATAGACATGTCTCTCCCTTCATTCTCCAATAATACCCTTCCATTTACTCAATGTTTATTGGGTGCCTACTGTATGCTAGACACTGCTCTTGGTACTGGGGATACTGCACTTAAATGAAAAAACAAAAATAAAAATCCTTCCCTCAAGAGGATTTCAATCTAGTGGTATGGATAGAGACAAGATAAATCAATTATTATTAATCATTAATAATTAAATCAATTAATTATTCCTGAAAAGTGCTATGTAATGTAAACAAAGCAAACAACACAGATGGGGAAAAACTGTGGGTATGACAGTATTTGTACATATTTGGCAGAAGGCAATATTAAATAAGGTGGCCGAGGAAGTGTGCAGAGTAAACACAAGGACAGCAGCATCGCAGGGCTATGGCATCACTCCAAGAGTAGCTTGGGAAGAGCAATTCTGTGGATGAACTGCAGTACTGTACACAGGCTACTAATGGTCTTGCCTGGTGGACCTAGCATCACCCCAGCTAGCCTGACCATAAGACTCACCTGGACAGCATTAAACACACAGGTTCTTGAAGGTTCTGGTGAATTTGCAACTGATAGGAAGTGTCAAAATGGAAGAGCCCAGAATCACAGGCCACACACGAAGCTGACGCCTCCCTACCCTCCACTAGGCCTTGCACTTCCCCCGTTCACAGAGGCCATAAATCTATTGTTAACAAGAATCTCTGGCAATTCTCATTGGGCAAGGTTAGGGAACAATGGCTTAGTGAAGAATGATGGCTGGCACACCTATAGTGAAGTATTACAAAAAACCCCCGCACTGTATTGTCTCCCAGTCAAACCACCCATACTCCCCACTCTGGCTAGATGGTTTTCAACCTCGACTGCACATGGAATCATCTAAGGATCTTTAAAAACACTGATGCTAAACACATAGATCAATAGAAGAGAATTGAGAGTCAAGAAATGAACCCACACAGTTATGGTTAATTGATAAGTCAATGAGGAAAGAATAATTATTTCAACAAATGATGCTGGAACAACTGGATATCCATAGGTCAAAGAATTAAGTTGGGCCCCTTCCTCTCATCACACACAAAAATTAACTCAAAAGAGATCAAAGACGTAGCTATAAGAGCTAAAACTATAAAGTTCACACATACACACACACAAAATACAGGAGTAATAGGCAACAGTTTCTTAACCATTTCTTAAATAAACACCAAAACGATGGCAATAAGAAATAAATAAATAAATTGGACTTCTGCAAAATTAAAATACTTTGTGCATCAAAGGACACAAGAAAGTAAAAAGACAACCTACAGGATTGGAGAAAAGATCTGCAAGTCACATACAAAGGTCAGGTATCTCAACTACATAAAGAACTTCTACAACTCAATAACAAAAAAACAAATAACCTAATCAAACCGATGGGAGAATACGGGCATGGTACCTCATACCTGTAATCCCAACACTTTGGGAGGTCAAGGCAGGCAAATTGCTTGCCTGGAGTTCAAGACCAGTCTGGTCAACATATTAAGACCCCCATCTCTACAAAAAACTTTTTCTTAATTAGCTAGGCATGATGGCATGAGCCTGTAGTCCTAGCTGCTCGAGCTATGATTACAGCACTGTACTTCCGCCTGGGCAACAGAGTGAGACTCA
>NW_016107542.1:3208784-3212942 GCF_001604975.1 Cebus imitator | reverse complement strand
GAAAAAAAAAAAAAAAAGATGGGAGAGCTAAATGGACATGTCTTTACAAATATCCAATAAGCACATAAAAAGATGGTAAACATCAATGGTTATTTGGGAAGTGAAAAATCAAAACCACTAAGAAATATCACTTCATACCCAATAAGATGGCTATAATAAAAAAGACATACAATAACAAAAGTATGGGTGAGGAGGCAGAACAATCTGGCAGTTCCTCAAAATGTTACATAGAGAGTTACCATATGATGTGGCAATTCTACTCTTAAGAATGTGTGTATGTATGTGTGTATATATATATATTTATATATATACATATATATACACACATACATACACACACATATACCCACACAAAAACTTGCATGCAAATGTTCATAACAGCCTTATTAACACCAGTCAAAAAGTAGAAGCAACCCAAATGTCTATCAACTGATAAATGCATAAAATGTGGTATATCCATTCAATGGAAGATTTTTTTTTCTGCCATAAAAAAGGAATGAAGTACTGATACATGCTACATCAATGAACCCTGAAAACATTATGCTAAGAGAAAGAATCCAGTCACAAAGGACCACATAGTGTATGATTCTATCTACAGAATATGAAAAACCCACAACAGGCAACTCTATCATAGAGACAGAAAGGAGATTCGTGGTTGCCTGGAGCTGGGGAGAGTGGGAAGAATGGGAGAGACTGTGAGCCAGCACAGGATTTCTTTCTGGGGGTAATAAAAATGTTCTAAAATTAGATTGTGGCTGTGGTTACACATGTCTGTGAATATGCTAAAAAACCTTTAAACTGTGTACTTTAAATGGGCAAATTGTGTCATATGTGAATTGTATCTCAATAAAGCTTTTTAAAATAAATAAATAAATACATATTTGCCACGTTAAAAAAACAAAAAATTGATACTGGTTCTTACCCCTACTCATGTATAGCAAACTGCATATAAAGCCTGCCTTGATCAGTTTCCCTTCCACCCCCACGCCCCTGTAATAACAGCACTGATACATATAGTCAAGGGAAGGAAACAGCAATACGGAGAAAAGGGGGCCTGACAATTCCTGACCCCATGGCTGAAGTGACCAGCACATCAGGAGCTAAGAGAAGAAACATTAACAACCCCAGAGTGTAGGAGTGCTTGTCAGTGCTGGATGCTAACAGAAAAATCTCCCAATTCCTTGCCTTCTCTTTCACCTAAGAATGCAACTTCATCTCCACCTTTAAAAGAACATCCCAGTTGTCAACTCTTCTATGAAGCCTTTCTGAGCCCATAAACCCCACCCCAAATAATCTTTCCCTCCCCTCCAGGTTTCCATAGCATTCTCTGCTCAGAGTGTCTAATTAAATGCTTATGTGTAACTGTCCCCTTCTCTCTCATTAAATTATACAAGTACCTCAAGGGCAATGCTCTTCTCCATCACTGAACCCCTTATTCAAACAAGGCACTGTATAAGGTTCTCAGTAAAGAGGCACTGAATAGAATTAGGGGTTGGGGTAAACAACTTCCAACATTCTTGGCAGTTAAGGGAAGTCAGCTCTTTCCCTGCTGGCTTTCCTGTCTTACTAACCAATTAAATTTCTGTTGTCGTTGTTGCTTTCTATCCATCACACCATCTCCCCCATCCTGTCCTAGGGAAAAAAGAAAACACATCAAACCATAGATAAACAGTCCACATCTGTGGGTAAAGCTTCCAGCTGGCAGCAACTCAGAAAAAGTCAGTCATCTCACCCACCCACTCATCTGCATCTGAAGGAGAAAACAGATGGGTCTCTCTTTTGCTGCTGCCTCAAACTAATACAGGCCTGGGGCATGCTCTGCGCCCAGGGTCTCACCCAGCCTACTTCACTCTGAATCACTCAACTGTGCTTGAAAAACCAGATACCCTCCCTAGCTGGCAGAATTCCTACGGGGCCTCAGCTTGCTTCTGATCTCTTGGAGAAGGAACACAGGCTCGAGTGTGCAGGCCTGTGTATTTGCACGTTTGGGGTATTTGTAGCCTTTGGAACAGTTAGAAAAAGCAAAGTTAGTTCCACTTTTTACACAATGTTCTGCCAACCCCTCAGCCTGTCCAAGGAAGCCGGTGTAAGAGACTGGATTAAGGTACATTTCAGAATCTTTCCCCCACCTCTAGCCCCATTGTCCCTATGAGTCTGGTAGCTGGGATATTAGAGAGCAAAAATGCTCAGAACCTGAGAAGTAACCACAGCCAATATTAAATCCCAGCAACAGCTTCCTTAAGAAAACGAAAAGCAAATGAAGAGTAAGCACGCCCTGTATCTATATGCAGTTGAACAGTCTTGTCCAGTGCTGGTGCCCGTCCTTCTCCATAGTCCAACACCGCTCCACAGCTGCAGAGGCACTGAGGCACCACCTCTTGAGTTCACAGTTCTCTGCCCCTCTCTTCCACAGCACTGCACTGGAGATTCACACTTCCTAGATACAGCCACACAGCCACACAGCCAGGACAGAGAGACCCACCGCTCACTGAGAGCAGCTCTGCTCTGCCGTTCAACGAGTAACCACCCACACAGAGCAAATAGTAGCTTTTCAGAAGAAGCATTCTAGGCAGTAGGGACTCTATGCAGCTCCTGTAGAAAGGATTTTAACGCCTGACTTCGAGAATGCTTATCTGCAGTGAGGCCTTTTTTATCCACCAGGACAAAATGATTTTCAGAAAACAAAAAGCAACTGACTTTTCTATGAAAGCCTCTAGTCCAACTGACAAGCAGGTTTCAGAGAATTCTGGAGCAGAGATAACTTTTCCTATATGTTTTCAAAAGGCGAGTTGTTCCCACTGCCACTGTTGGTCAACAGGAAAGGCCATGAGGTTCGTGGTCATGGCCCACAGAATCCCAGCTGCCCAGGATTTGACAGGCTGCTAGGCGTGACCCTTAAACACAGCCCCTCCCACCAGACCCTTCTTCTGAAGCATGTGAGAGAATGGGGTGAGGGCAGTCATGGGGAGAGCCCTCTCTCTGGCAGCTCCCACAGGCACAAACCACAACAGAGGGTCCTGCATCCTGCTCCACTAAGCCACCTGGTTTCCATGCCACTGGATATGGGACAGAGCTGGGGTTACCTACATCTCAGGTGTAAGGAGATGCTCTGAAGTTAAAGGGAACGACCTGGAGATAACAAAAGGTTCTGCTCGATGGGGTCCCTACAGTCATTACATGGCAGCTTTTAAATATGCTGCGGATGGTTTTTCTGCTGAATAGTGACTTTTCCCAAGAAAAGACCAGCTGACCTCTGCTCCAAAAATGAAGTTACTACATTCAGTTACTTAGGTAGCAGGACACAGAGAACCAGGCTAGCTGCACTGTCAGGAGATGGGGTCCCAGGCCCAGTTCAGACAAGATCTCACCATGGGCAGGTCACTGACCTCTTTTTCATCTGAGAAGTAAGGCTATCACTTGCTTTTACTATATGCCAAATATGTCCTGGGGCTCAAACATTAGGTGACGGGGCTTTACAGTATCTAAACACTTCACAAACCTAAGATACAGTTGTACTGTACAAGCTCACAGAGTGCAGTAAGGCCACTGAACCCAAGGAGCAGCAGGCTTGGCCGGCAGTGCCCAGCTCCCTGTGCATGATCTCATTGGCTCTTCACAGGGCTGTGCTTAAGACTGAGGGGACCAGGAAGCCCCTGATCAGTAGATGTTTAACAAGGACAGTGTCTTCTAGTGCCCCAGCACTTCTGCAAGTCATGGAAAAAGGTCATTAATTAAAGTTAGAAAAAAACAAAGTAATGGTTTATTTTAGATTTCCAACTAAAGATAGAAGGAGATCATATTACAGCAGAATTTGAAATGAGGACTTTGCTGAAAAGAGGTAGCATGGCATCCTGCCTGAGGCAAGGTGCTTGGAGTCCTATGATATGGATGGAACCCCAGCTCTTACATAAGAGCACAGTGGGCCGGGCGCGGTGGCTCAAGCCTGTAATCCCAGCACTTTGGGAGGCCGAGGCGGGTGGATCACGAGGTCAAGAGATCAAGACCATCCTGGTCAACACGGTGAAACCCCGTCTCTACTAAAAATACAAAAACATTAGCTGGGCATGGTGGTGCGTGCCTGTAATCCCAGCTACGCAGGAAGCTGAGGCAGGAGAATTGCCTGAACCCAGGAGGCGGAGGTTGCGGTGAGCCGAGATC
>NW_016107542.1:3204546-3208709 GCF_001604975.1 Cebus imitator | reverse complement strand
AAAAAAAAAAAAAAAAAAGCACAGTGGTTAAGGGAAGCCGTGACTGCAGCAGACTGTCCAGGTCTGAACCCCACTTACTGTCTGTGTGACCCTGGGCACATAACTTGACCTCTCTGTGCCTCAGTCCCATCACCTGTAAGATGGCGCATATGACAGTACTTGCCTTTTTCACCCTTATAAGTTATGCTGAAAACTAAATGAGTTAATACGTGTGAGCACTTAAAACAACATCTTGCACATAGTAAACATGGTGTTTTTTAAATAAACATCTACCTTACAGAATTCTTAAGATCAAATAAGATGCATGTAGTTTGCTCAGTAATGTGACTAGGGGAAGTCAGTCATAAAAATAACTAGAAATTAAAATTTTTTGATCCATAATTAAAAATTAATGGATAGAGATTTATAGGTAGCTGTAAGTCATACTTACAGATGACTTTAAAGCTAAAAATCACCCAAAGCAGGTTGACTAGGCCTCCTGGGGTTCAAAGTGACCTGACCAGGCTACTCTGGGCACATTGTCTATGGGGTAGCCCTGCTCCTCAAGAAGCAGTTAAAAAAAAAAAAAACTAAAACAAAGTGACCTGACCAAGGGACTTTCTGCAGCAGAGTGAGCAGGTATCCAGGTAGAAGCCACAGCACCAGCACTGACAGCTTCTCAGGTGCGTTGCCAGGAGCACTAAGCATCTGACTTCATCTAAGCTTCGTTCCATCTTCACAAGTCCAGGACTTCAGGACCATGTACCTTATCTACAAATGACACCGAGGCTCCGAGATGCTAAATATCATTGCCACACTCTCCTGGTGGCATGTGGCAGAGCCTTAAGTCCAGATAGGCTGGACTCCAAGGCCTGTGGACTAGCAGAATGCAGAGCGCTCTGGTAACTGCAGTCTTATTCCACAAACAATTTCTGAAAATGCTAATTAAGATGCATCTTAATTTTTGCTTATTTTTCTTGCTGTTAATCCAAACGCATAAATCCTCCCTAAACTGTAAAATTATTGTTGAGTGGACAGTACAACTACTGTCACTAACTGTAAGCCACCTAAAACTCAACAAATTTAACAGAAATAGAATCATTACATGCCAGTGATTATCCAGTATTATTTTATTCTACTGAAAAAAACAATCTCTTGGGCCTTTCTAAAAGAGTTTCACACATACAGACTTACTTTCTCAAGCAGTACAGAAAACTACCAACAGCAATCCCAATGCTCTTTAAACAAACATTTAAAAAGCTATTTTATACAAATAAAAACAGGTGTAAACTGCTTGAAGAAATGCCTTTTTTTTTTAATCCAAGGAGGGTCTTGCTTCTGGTTTGCTTTAGAAATCTGAGGTTTCACAAAACACGTTTCTATGACTTTAAACTGCACATAAAAATAAATGTGTTGGCTTGGTCTCCAAAGCTCTTGAATCCAGCTAGAAAAACTGTTCACCCACCATAATAGTCCTCACATGGATTTCATCCCTTTTTACCCTCATCTGTACTCACCAATACAATGTTAACTTTGCCTGCTGGGTCCTGCCTTCGCCCTTCATCTCTTTGTGCTGCTGGAGCTGTCCACAGTGATTAGGAGTAGAAGTGTACTAAACAGATCCAGCCTTCTTGAAAATAGACTCCATTACCCATCCTTATGCTAGCTTACCAAAAAGAAAGGAGGCTTCCCCTTTCCACCCTGCAGACCCCTGTGCACAAGGCCCTGAGAGGCAGGAGACAGTCTCCAAGCCTAAGCCTCAAGATATATCATCTTTCAATCTGTGCTACTCCTTTAAAGCCATTCAGAGCAGGACACTTTGTTTTCCCAGGAAAGGAAGTCATTTTAGGCAACTTTTTTGGAAGACACTACAATTAATGTTTGATGAGAAGATGTGTTGAAGAGGACTCAGGAACTTTTTAAAACGTCCAGTCACATCTTATACATCTCCAGAAAGCTTGAAAAGATTATACAGGTCCTGGAGCCAAACTGAAAAAGATCTCCAAAAGCCAGAAAGAAAAAAAAAAAAAAAAAATGCCAAGGAAAAATAAAAATATATATTCCATTTTCACATAATGTTCTGCCAAACCCCATGCTCCAGAACCACACACAATCAAGACGCCCCATGCCCCATACTGTGTGTACAAGCAGGACTTCCTTGTTCCTGAAGCAGGGGCTGGGAAACAGCAGCTATGAGCCCAGCTATAAAGCTGGCGGGGCCATGGCAGTCACACAGCTGGCAGCGGCCTCCAGTGAGCTCTCTATACCTAGGGTGAGTCTCTGCACCCAGGGTGCTGTTCTCCCAGCCCTCATCTCCTCTCCAAGGGCTTAACTACCAAGTCTATTTTAGCAATGTTTACTATTGATGTTACCATGCCATTTAGGATTACCAAATTTTAGGTTTCCTGTCCTGCGAAATACTTTTACACAAGCTATGAGGAGATAATGTCACCCTCACCAGTTTCCTGCTTATCGGTCTTCCCTCTCTGCTAACAGAATGTATTCTCTTCCATTTTCCTGTTCCCAGGAAAAAAAAAAAGCCTCCAAAAGAATTTCTTTCAAGCTCCTGGTTTTCATGCCACCAAAACCATGGCCCAAGGCTGCATAGCCCCAACTGCAGTCCTCACTCCTTTCTCAATGTGATGGCACCACCATTCTTCAGTTATCACAGTACTGTACCTTTCAGATATACAGCATCGGTACCATGATAACCGAAAAAGGACAGTTCAGTCTCATATCTACCTGAATATTCCCTGCCACCCAGCTCACCACCCACAGATGGCCATATGATGATCTCTAAGCATACAAGCACGTGTAAACACACACACACAATGTCAGTGCTCAAATAGGCTGTTGGCCGCAACCTCATTTACTATCGAAGGGAAATGCTTCTTTTACTGTGTCATTTATAATTCGAGTCTTCTGACAATCTATTTCTTTTGAGGAGTGCTTGCTTTTATACCACATCAGTCAACTTCTGCTAACATTCAATGGCCCAAACTTACTTCTACAATTCCTTTGTAGTCCAGCAGCATTAATACAAACTCAGCCTTTTGTCATCTTTTCCAGTGAGCTCATACCCTATCATTTTAGACAAAAAACCTGTTTTCCCACAGCAACTTAGACAGCTAGGGAAGAGAACAATTAAAAAAAATTAGTAACAAAATCCAAGCTACATTGAACCAGGAGTTTGCCTCTAACATGGAAACAAAATCTAAAGCACAAACAAAATAACTGCCCAATAGAGATCCAACTTTAGTTACATGGGATTGAGGAAGGAAAGAAAAGCAAAAATCCTTGTATGTCCTGTATGCTAAAATAAACACCAGGTTAAGAGTGACAACTGCTGGCTTATTTGAGGATCAACACAAGCAGGTGTTCACAGTGCAGGCTCTGTGCAGCACAACACCTCTATCATTTTGGGCAATGAGAAGATTAAGCCTGACAGAATAATGAGGTTGAAAAATAACTTACGTGTAGGGAGAGAGAGGGCCTAGCAGGACTTTGGAAACATCCTGCTGTCCAAGGGTCATAAATAGTAGCGCCAGGCTTTGGTTGGTCGAGTCTACACATCCACCCTGTAAACACAAATTAATAATTGTACAAACCAGAAAACAGAAGGCCAACAAAAGAGAGGAGGAAAAAAACCCAGCAACATACAGTTATAACATCAAAATCCACAGAATAGCAGACTGCAAAGTTCAAGCAGTAATAAAACAGAATACAGGTCTTATAAGAGTAATCCTTGTATCAATTAACTGTAGAGGGTTAAACTAACAGTTAATTAGAGCAACTGTAATAGCTGAGCTGAGACTATCAGACTTTCAAATTTTCTTAAGTGAATCTAGTTTAAAAAATGAAACTTTTCCTTTGTAATTAAAGCAGCAGCAGGAGGACATCATTTTTATTGAGTATAAGCAAAAAAAGGTTAATCAGTTCTAGAAGATGTAGAGTTAATTCCAAGGGTTAAGTGGATGATGCTCATATTTATTTAATCTGTCACAGAACAACACAGTCTCTCTGACATGCAATGGCCTTTTCATGGTCTTACTTTTACACTTATGCAAATACATTCAAAACTGCTTGCCATGCACTATTAACTTCTCTTCTTTATCTCCTCCCGAGTGCCTTAAAACTGAAGAATTGTTAAGGTTAGATCCCTCCATTCTTTTTTTTTTTTTTTT
>NW_016107542.1:3148018-3204329 GCF_001604975.1 Cebus imitator | reverse complement strand
GGGGTTTCACCATGTTGACCAGGATGGTCTTGATCTCTTGACCTCGTGATCCACCCGCCTCGGCCTCCCAAAGTGCTGGGATTACAGGCGTGAGCCACCGCGCCCGGCAATATATTATATCACATAGCAAATTTTAGGACAAGGAGAGTTCCTTTTCTACCCAAAAAGAAAAACCTGACCCATGGAAAATATGAGGACCAACAAAACTGTTTTACAGATCTTGCTCCCTTTCATAAGACCGCCTAAAATTAAAGTGCTATTTTCAGTCTCTGCTTCCTATCACTGTTGTTATTTCACCATTACAGACTGGACCAATATTTTAATGCAATAGATATGCTAAGGTCCCTGTACAAGACATCGTGGAGGAAGTAGAAGGGGGTATCAGACTGCCAGGGTGGGTGGGGAAGTGTCACCTGCGCCAGATACCAGAGAAAGGCTTTGGCAGTCAGGACTAGTTAAGCCAGTCCTGGAGGAACGAGCAGCATTTGGAGAGAAAAGAAAAATGTAATGATAGGGAAAAATAAAATACCAAGGCCAGTGAGGAACTGCCGGGTGGCCAGCCTGAAAGGCACTTCTACTGCCTGTGGAGAAGCATATACAGCAGAGAGAAGTTGGGTAGCTCAACTAAGGCGGGGCTTTCTGAAATGGGTTGAGAATTTCAATTTTGTCCCAGTAAAGTGAGAAGCCAGTGAAGGTCTCTGTGCACAGGAGTGAAGAGATCAGGTCAGTATTTTAGGGGAAGATTTAGACTGAAAAGGATGCTAGGATTTGGAAAGAACATCTCCGCTGGAAGTGCAGAGAGCCAGTAGCCATAATCCAGTTGTAGGGTGGAGCAGGGAGGCAGGCAGTAGATGGACAGTGAAAAGCATGGAAAGAAAAGACAGTTCCAGAAAGCCTGGGACAGAATCAAGAAGGCTTGGTAACCAATGAGACACAAATGGAACAGGAGGGATTAGATCAGAGTCTTAAAACTTGATAAACAGGCCGGGCGCGGTGGCTGAAGCCTGTAATCCCAGCACTTTGGGAGGCCGAGGCGGGTGGATCGCAAGGTCAAGGGATCGAGACCATCCTGGTCAACATGGTGAAACCCCGTCTCTACTAAAAATACAAAAAATTAGCTGGGCATGGTGGCACATGCCTGTAATCCCAGCTACTCAGGAGGCTGAGGCAGGAGAATTGCCTGAACCCAGGAGGCGGAGGTTGCGGTGAGCCGAGATCGCACCATTGCACTCCAGCCTGGGTAACGAGCGAAACTCCGTCTCAAAAAAAAAAAAAAAACTTGATAAACAGCATCTTCAAAAGGGATGGATCTTTTTACTACTCATGTCACATCACAACTCTACAGAAAAGTATTCAGAAAAATATGAAGTATTTCCATCCTTTTAATAACTAAAGATCATACACACACAAAGGAAGTTCTCTGATTGACTAAAAGAAAATGAAACAAACTGGTCCAGGCACAATGGAAGACTGAAAGTAGGCAACTAAAGAAAACAAAAGTTGCCAGGCACGGTGGCTCACGCCTATAATCTCGGCACTTTGGGAGGCAGAGGCAGGTGGATCACTTGAGGTCAGGAGTTCAAGACCAGCCTGGCCAAGATGGCAAAACCCCTCTCTACTAAAAGTACAAAAATTACCCCGGCATGGTGGCGCATGCCTGTAATCTCAGCTACTCAGCAGGCTGAGGCAAGAGATTTGCTTTTTACACGGGAGGTGGAGGTTGCAGTGAGCCAAGATCGTGTCACTACACTCTAGCCTGGGCAACAGAGCAAGACTTTGCCTCAAAAAAAAGAAAGAAAAAGAAAGAAGAAAAGAAGAAAGAAAGAAAGAAAGAAAAGAAAAGAAAAGAAAAGAAAGAAAGAAAGAAAGAAAGAAAGAAAGAAAGAAAGAAAGAAAGAAAGAAAGAAAGAAGGAAAGAAGGAAAGAAGGAAAGAAAGAAGGAAAGAGAAGGAAAGAAAGAAAGAAAAAGAAGGAAAGAAAGAAAGAAAGAAAGAAAGAAGAAAGAAAGAAAGAAAGAAAGAAAGAAAGAAAGAAAGAAAGAAAGAAAGGAAAAAAGAAAAAATTAAAGAATCTAATTTAAACTGCATGCTTTTCCTCTTGTGGACTGGTTAGGCTGTACTTTCACTGAAGCTTATAACCTGCTATTTATAGGGATATAAGCCCCACACTCTAGCTATGCCCATAGGTTCCTACTGGACTGCTGTATAATATGATGCATCCAATTTTCCCAAGGTCTATTGGAAAGGGATGGAAGTGTCCCCACAGTTAGAGGGCCACTACAGGACCAGCCATTGCCAGCCAAGAAAAGGAATCCTGCACAACAAGGGGCCCAGGGACACACATCACATGCACTGTTTTCCGCCCCCCTGCAAATAAGTAGACCACAAACCCCACGAATTAAGTAACTGGCAGGGCAACCTCTTGATCATCTACCCCAAACTTTTACTTACTACCCATTTTCACAAAATTATTAAATTTAGCATAAAAAATTAAACTGATTTAGCACCAAAAAATCTGAGGCCAGACCTTGACTGCACAAGACTTGTCAAAGAATACCTTCTCCTTCAGGAAGATTTCATCTCCTCCTTCTACTATTTCCCAGGTGAATGCCGAGTAGAGGGGCTGAAGCCACTTTCCTGAAAATACAACTAGAGGTCCACTGTCTTCCATTTTTAATTAGATGGTCATTAAACAGAGCCATTTAGGACCTGGAAATTTTAATTAATTCTGAAATAGCTCATTCTCATGTGTTCCACATTGGACCAATGAGACTTTCAAGAACAGTGACTTAAATCAGGGGAGTATACTGTAAGTATTAGCTGTTTTCCACTGTGAGGCTGGTCTGAGGATTGGTACCCATGGATATTCAGGCTTCAACCTACCACCCTGATTAATAAACTGAACCAGTGGCAAAAGGAAAAATCAGAAGAAAAACTAAATTGCCACTTTTTCTGTTTTACTGATTTTATTTCACTTGGCTTAGATGTGATTTTTGCTACCTTATTAAACAGGAAAGCTTCCTTGGAGACCAGAGAGATGCCTAAGAGCTGAGAAGAAATACACAGAGCAATACAAAGACAGAAGTCTCTTTAGCTCCTTAGGGGAAGAAGAGAGACATTTTACAAGCTTTATACACCATACGACAGCAAATCACCTAGAGTATAGTTCTTGCTGATGCTCAGTTCAAGAATCTGGGAACGAACAGAAAGGGCAGAGAAATGACCACTCCTCAGGGCCTTTCCTAGACTCTGCATGTGAGAGAAAAGGTTTCACCTTCCTGATGTAGGACCAAGGCAAAAGACAGTGCAGACTAATGGAAATCTTGGACAGATTTGTGACCTTCTTCTAACCAAGTATAAGAGATCTCAGTGAATATATTTTTTAGGCAACTGTATCTTATTCTTTATGCCATCATCTTTCCTCCTAATTTCTCCCTTACTTTAGAGGTCACCTCACCTATTTTGAGGAAACAGTAAAAGTATGTGCATGTATATGTACCTGTCACATGAATGGATCAACACAGAAAGACTGTGGCAACTGAGAGGGCAGGTTGGTCTGAGCTGTGTCCCACCAGCAGAGCTGCAGAAGCAAAATGAAAACCAGTTGAGTCTGTCTTCACCATCCGTTCACTCTTTCTCTGTTCCATGTCTTCAGGTTTTTCAAAGCTTCTGCCATGTTGTGCCACATGCCTGCCTTCTCTAGTTATTTTATGCTTTTTTAAAAAATTTTCTTCTTCTTTTTCTTTTTTGATACTCTACCCTGTTAACTGAGATTCTATACTCTAGAATGCATTGCAAAACCTAGCCTGTTGCCATTGTTTTATATGTGAATCAGGTGTCACATACAAATCCAGATCTCCAGATTCCCTTGAAAGACCTAAAAACAATGAGCCCATATTCCCACATGGCAGCAGTCAGGGGGTGCCAGGACGGTACTCTCTTTGGTCAGGGCAGTGTGTCAGCCACCACCTTATCTTACCTACTTCATTTTTTTAACCTTCTCTTTCCTTTATGACTGTTCCAGTTCTTTCCCTGGCTCACTGTCAAAACTTACCTGCCCTATGTCTCAACCCAGTGGGGCTAGATCTCTACTCACTGACTAGTTCAACTAATCCATTAAACTAGTTAATGCTGAACTGCTTACTGCGTAGGAACAGGTTACCTCCTTGGCTTAAGCCCTTGGAAGAGAAGGAAGGCTGCCAAGGGGTGAGAAATAAGAGACAACAAACTGCTTCCTGGTCACTCCTCTATTGGAGGAGGCTGTAGACATACCCTGTAGATCTCCTCCAGCAGCAGCCGGGCACAGTTCCTGCCAAGGTCCTCTGGAAGTACTGCTGCTCCCTGGCCCTGGGGGTTGGAGGCCAGTTCAGCACTGAGGAAGGTGCCACTGGTGGTCTCAGCAACCAGTGACAACCCAAAGCCTGGAGACCTGGAGATATAAAGACATAAACACTGAGTAGGGTTAACCAAGTGAGGTTTCTACTCACCGGCAAACAGAGAAGACAAACATTTTTTTTGATGGCACTGTGTTCGAAGGCTTCTTTCTGGCTGCATTAACCTCATACAGTTACTACTAGTTTACTAGTTGACCAGAAAAGAAAATCAGTCCAAAAACAAGCACCTCTCCACAAAATTTTAAGACCTGACAGCTCAATTCTACTTTCCCAATGCCTGTTAAGTAGACACATCATCAGGAAAGGTGCGGCAGCCTTCCCAGTAGTACAATCCACATGCAACCACAACACAGACCTGCCCCCTTTAACACAACTCAACACGTGTTCATGCAATACTTTCTATATGTCTGGCAGGAGACTAGCCAAAACACTTGTTTCAGTAAAACTATGTATAAAATTAATGATGTTTCAAATGCATTGTATGAGTTCACTATATGGAAGAACTATACTAGACAGTCCTTAGCTTCTTAAGGAAAAAAAAATTGCTTGCCTATGCACTCAAGGGTTAACAACACCTGCCAAGGGAAGGGGGTGCACTGAGTTACCCATTTCATCAAAGGTTCTGGGTGCACTCTGAGTTATGCTTAACAATCTAACACTGTGCCACCCACCTATCATCATGAGACACCTAGAAATGTTTAGCATAATCCAAAGTTGCCTTTGAGTTACTTGACCAGCAGGAGCGAGAAGGTGTCCAGCAGTGGCTGCAGGCAGTGGCATGCAAAAGTGAAGAACAGAAGATGAAGGGAAGAGAAAGCAAGAAGACAAGCTGCCACTGCTGCTTTACCCCATTTACCTGCATTGCCCAAGATCTTCCATCTGTGTGAGTTTTCTGAGGTGTATTTGTCATTACAATAATCTTTACATAATTATAAATGTTATTCTATTTAACCCAATAGAAAAGATGAAGGACACATATTAGGTTCTACATAAATTACTCTAATTTCTCTTCCCAACTTGTGGGAAATACATGTTATCAGGCCTATTTCAAGTTAGGCTGACCAAGCTGCTGGTCATTAGGTGAGCTCATTAGAGATCTGCATTGGTATAGTTTGCAAAGCCCAGCCTCCACAGCTTTCCTTGGTAAAGGATCCAATTAAGAAAAAAATTAATTACTGTGATAGTTAAAATGGGACCACACTGGACTGATGTGCATGCTGGTCAAAGTGGTGACACAGGCCACCGAGAACTGCTGTCTCCTAAGGTTCCAGGCCATGGCCACAACATAAACTCTAACCCTTACATCTGAACAAGCCTGACTTACTGGATACTTCACTGAATCAGAAGAGAGAAATATCCATCCATGACTTTATAGTTTTAATAATAGAGAAGGAAGAGCACTATTAGTCATCTGTAACTGGAGATTTAAAAAACCAAACACAAACTTAAATACCACATTGGTTTTACATGTAGTTTCTAAAATGGAGTTTGGAATTGATGGTCCACAGTCTACATCATGTCCACGTCTTGATCTATGTGTAAGGGTTCTACTCACCATTAGCAAGAATGGACTTGACCACACTCTAGGGTCAGCTGAGTCAGTGGTATTACAAAAAGCCACACTATAAGCTGGTGGCAGCAAGGCCATCAGGCCTGCTTCTTTCCCAGACACTTTCTGATAAAGTGAGAGGCCACGTAGAGAAGGGAGTATCAAGATGAAGCCATTCAGACAGCTTCTGCTGCTATCTATCCTCCCCCATCCCTCAGCAATCCCCTTTCTCCAGAAAATAGCTGACACATAATTCCAGACCTGTGGCCAAGAGGAAAGGTAAAGGAAAGAAAAGCATCAGGAGCTACCATTTCTGTAGGACCTACTGTGCCAAGCAGGTTATTAATGGCTTCTATTTGTGATCTTTACAATAACCCCACACGTAGGCATCATCACCCTCTATGTGTGAATGAGGAAAATACTGTTGTTACTAGAATATAAACCAAAGGTTTAGGAGCATCATTGACTTTTCCAAGCCAGAAGGGCTAGCTTTGCCCACAAATCCTTTCCCAACCCCAGCATCTGACACCACCAGTTTTGTTGCTTTGGACTATGAGTCTCTATTGTATTTCTAAAACCACCTTCATCTTTCCATTGGGCCTTATAAAGGTCAAAGACTGTATAAAACACACACCCCCTCCTTTACTCTCTTTTCCTCTTTTTGCTGGCATTAGAATAAACCACAGGTGAAACAGCTGTGGAAAAGGAGACTACCCAAAATACTTGTTTTAGTAAAACTATGTATAAAATTATACACAGTTTAATTGGAAAAGGATCACCTACGGTATCCCTTAAGAAGCTGACTTCTTAACCTACAACAGTTAACCCCAGACTCTAATATTCTCATTTTTAGGAGACACAACCTGTAAACCTCAGATGTGAAGTGAAATGATGCTATCATTTACACTGAAATGACTCAGTAAAACACAAAAACAAACAAAACCCACAAGCAAGTAAAGCAAATTTGGCAAAATATTCACTGTCAACTACGGGCAGCAAAAATCTATCTCAGTGCTCACTGTACTATTCTTTGATCTTTTCTATAGGCTTAACATTTTCCTAATTCAAGAAACTGGCTTTAATTTGCTTCTCTAACTTCCTAGTTGCTAAATACACAAGCAAAGCCTAAAACAGGCATCTTCATTACATAGAACATTATTGTTTAAGAACTTATTTTCCTTATTTAGAATTATTTTCTAATTTTTAAAATTTTTATTTTTTGGTAAAGGAAAGGCTTTCACTAAACCAAATTTAAATCTGCAATAACAAATTTCTCTGGATGTAAATATGTTGTTTCCACTGATGAACAGAGACGCTGACTTACACTTAGATAACAAAAGATTTTAACCCTATATTTTTATTTACTCAGAGTGGAAGAATTTGTTCAGTTTAATTTTTTGTTGGAACAGAGTGCAGATGGAATTTAAAGCTTAAAGTGTTGTATATTAATAGACAGGTTTTAATTCCCCAAGGCTAGGAGCCAGGCCCTTAGCTTCCAGCACTAGTCACTGGGATGCTTTCCATGTGAAAGGCACTCAAGAAATGCCTGTTGGTGACAACAGCAAGAAGTCAGAAGGAAATTAATTCTGAAACTGTTCTTCCTCTGGCTGTGCAACCTCAGAGCTGGCAATTTTCACTTGAACTAGAACAGGCATGTGAAAAAGCTGCAGAAACAAGACTTCAAAAACACAGATACTTACTTCCCAGAGTTGACTCCTTTCATGTGGTCTGTGTAAATATAGATATCAGGTATGAACTTGTTGAGGATGCTCCTTGCAGAATCCACAATCCGGTTTGCCATCTGAGGTGAGACACGTACGGAGTACCTGCAGCCTCGAGTTAAGGATGTCATTCTGCTTGGACTCCAGGACAGAGAAAAATCAGTTATAAAGCTGGCAAGTATCTGCGGAACTACAGTAACAAACTGGGACTTCCAAATCTGTTGTTTTCCAACTGTATTTACTAAATTAGTGCCATAATTAAATTTTTTTCATTATTATTATAAAAGGTCATGGCAAAAACATCCAAACAATATAGAGAGTGGAAAGCATAAAGCTGGAGTTCCTCAACCCCACGCCTGACTTCCTACCCACACGGCTTCCTTAGAAATGGTTCCAGTCAATTTTGCAAGGCGTAAAGACTCCTGTCTCTCTGCAGGTCATGATCCAGGCTCCCTTTGAAGTACAACACTTAAGAACACTTTCTATTCTCTTCCCACTCCCACTGCTGTAGCCAGTGAATCTCTCTCTTAAGAACCTAAGGCCAGAAAAGACACCACATAGGACCTGGACGATCCCAGTCCGCTTCCTGGTATGCTGACGGGAGAAGCAGAAAAAGTTCAGTGAAAGAACATGGTTGCTCCTATTTATAAATACATAAAAAGGTTCTCCTAATGTACAGAGTCTATTTTCTATTATTTAAGAATTAATTACTCTACTTATGGATGACACAGCCTCCTCACACCTGCTACCTTATGGTCAAAATATTAATAATTAGCACTCCTACAACAGGGCACCCTAGAAAAGAAAGGAGGAAGATATTAGTAATTCAAGTGAAGAGGCTAGTGCTTGAGGAAATGGAAATTACTGCCTAAAACTAGACTTTATAACAGAAGCTGGCTTTCCCCGACCACACGTCAAAGAAAAGATAAGTATGTATTAAGCACTTCAATGTATAATATATGGCCAAGAGATGGCTATATATTTGGAACTAAAAAATTGAGAAATAACATGTGACCTTCCCACTACCCTGATACAAACCCTACGTGACAAGTCCAACAGGTAAAACAAGGTGTGTGATCTACCCATTCCAGCCCAACTGTTCAAGTACTGTCAATAACATATTTAATTTTCATTTGAGCTGCAGAAACAAAATGCTCAGAGATGATACAAGACCTGATCTGGCATCTAGCTCCCTTTTTGAACCATCCTGAACATTGTTCTAAAAGACCATTAAACTAAAAGCATTTCCTCATGCTGGTGATAGTCTCCTGGTGGCTACTGATCCTCCCAGATCTTGTTAGAGCCTCCAGCCTGCTCAGTGTGTCCATCCTCAGCTCTGCACCATTAACTCCTTCCACCCATCCAAATTGTCCAAATTCCTCAACATGAGCTGTTCTGCCCCACTCTCCCAGCCCTGAGGTCCCAATCCCTCTTCTGAAAACCCTCCAGCCGGCACCAAGTGTGGGCTCCACTTGAACTTACCATACATCTCTCTTCACATACACACATTTTGTTCTTGCTCTTCAACGAGACCGCACGTTCTATAAGGGCAAGGGCTTTACTTCTAAAATCCCTCACAACTCTCTAATACACTACTTTTGTACTCAGAAATGCTCAATAAATATTTGACTTGACTCAAAGGACAAACCTGAAATGAGGAAAGAGCAAAGAGGGATTTTTCAATACACACAGAGCCCAGTTACATCATCATCTCTTCAGTCCAGAATGTACTTTCGACCACAGACAGCTTAGACAAACAGTCCAGGGTCTCATACCCTTTGGACCATGTGGGTGCTATTCTTCTGAGGTCTGAGGTTGCCCACTCTCCCCAGGAAAGCACAAGCTATATCACCATCCTAACACATAATCCCACAGAGCTCATGGCTCCCAAAGTTCTTTCACGTACGTACATATCAACTTACTTTATGCTCACAGTAACCCAGTGGTATGAGGCACGGTTCCAAGTTCTAGGACTTACATTAAAGACAACTAAGACACAAAACTAAGACACTCGCTCAAAATTAAACAGATCTGACTCCCAAAAAGCATATTCCTCCTCTCACCCATCCCGAGATACGGAAGCACAACGGGTCACTTAACAGTACAAATTCAGGGATAACAGAACCTTATATTAGAACTCAAGCAATGAAATGAAGAAGGCAAAGAACTTTAAAACCAGATACATCGAGTTGCTTAGAACCAGCTGGCTTGGCATGGATATCCTACCAAGGAATGGCTAACAGCCCCCGAGTTCTAGAATTAGTTTATCTCCGTTCAAGTCCCAGCTCCAGCAGGTTGCATCATTCCAGGTCAATTGTGCTAACTTCTCTGTGCCATCATTTCCTAATCAGTAAAAGAAGGATAATTATATTTTCCTTGCAGAGTTTAGAGACACAAATGAAATAAAATGCATGTGAAGCTCTTAATGCCTGGTGTGTAGCAGGGGCCCAGCAAATGTCAGCTATTGCTTTTCTTATTAATCATCCAAGATTCAAATCCCAAGCAGAGGTTCTTATTCTTTTAGGAATCAGAGAACTCTCTGAGAATCTGATGAAAGCTATGGACCCCCTCCTGAGACACATATATATACTCACACTCTTGCAGAAAAATTTTCAGGTTTATGAACCTCCTAAAGCCTATTTATGAAAACCATAGTAAGAACCAATACCAGTGTACAAGTCCATAGCTACAGTCCATATGGGACTCCCACTCTTACCCTCCCACAATGTTCCATATCAGAGAAAGCTAAGAGGGTGTGCGTGCACACATGCACGTGTATGTGTGTGTTACAGTAGGTGGAGATAGAGAAAAATAGCTTGATTCTCAAAGTACCATCCCTATAGTCAAGGAAAAGAAACTAGATTATCCCACGGATTCCAACTTACCCCCTTTACTGCCAGTGTTTTCACTTAATTCTCATGTACCAAATCGTGAGCTCCTAGGACAGCACTGCAAAACTAAAACAGAATGTTCCTTTCTCTTAAGCCTCACATCAGGCAGGGGTGAGACTCAATGTGGGTGGCATTAAATAAAAAGTAACTACTGTCTAGTCACAGCTACTGGCAGAAACCAACACTGGCTCCCTCTGGGCCCTGGCTGGTAGGTCATCATGCAGAATGCAGGAGGGAAAAGATGCACTTTGGAAGTAACTCAGTTAAAACCACAAATGCACACAAGAGAGTGAGGCCAGTTCTCCCAGTTCGAGCCCTCTTATGGGAAATACAACCTCCAAAGTTAGTCCAGCAGTCAATCAGCCTTGCAAGGAAAAAAACCACAAAACCAACTCAAGGCCTTTTCCAAAGGCAGGTCTTTTTTCCCAGGCTGCAAAACTGGCCAAGAAGACGATCTCCATTCAAACCCACATTCCTTTGAGGTATTTGTGAAATGGGCAGCTCTGCAGACCAGTGGCCAAAATGTTTGGTTTACAGGCAGGGATCTGAGCAAGGGCACTATGTCAACTCTGCTGGGGAGCTGGGAGGAAGCCTCTACCAGTCAGAGATATACTGGGGATGATTTCTGTGTCCTATCCCCTGCCTCCAGAGAGGGAGGAACTTGGGACCTCACAAGTGCCTTCCTGGATCAGGTTCTACATAGGGACAGTTCCAAGAACATTAGAGGGAGAAGCCAGGGAGGAACAAAGTTACACCCAAGGTGCTCGGGCACCACAGCTCTTTTAGCTTTTATGTTCTCCCCTGTAAAACCCTTCCTCATTTCCCGGCAAGATCATCAAAGGACACGAGCCATTTGCATACCCAGAGAGAACAGGGGGGACCCCACTGTGATGAAACCCATGTTGTTAGGACAAGACTGTGTCAAAACAGAGCACACTGCCAGATATCACATTTCCAGACTACAGAGACTGAATTCCAAATAAAGTTCACTGCCACCAATACAGAATTAAGGAAACACATCTCAAGTAAGGAGGAAAAAAACAACCACCCCCTCCAGACAAACCTGAAATACCCCTGAAAGTGTATTCCTATGCACTTATTGGAGTGTATTGGAAAGCGTATTCCTATACACTTATTACACTTTATTTCATGGTTAATGTCTTTAACTTCAATATTTTTGGCAATGGTGAAAAGCAAAAGACAATTCAATGGCCATCAACAGCGTTTGATTTCAGGCTCTATATATGGTGGAATACAATGCACCTGTTAATGAGAATGAGTTCAAGTAGAAAAGGCACATTTGGCTTTAAAAACACACACCTAGTTACACTGCATTTCCATTTCTTTGTAACCTCATTAACATTATTCCAGCTCCTCTGATTTGGAGCATATTAGAGTTGAACATCACCTTAGGAAGTCGCCAGGGCAATTTAACTATACATCAAGCTGGGGGCTCCTAAAAAAAGGAACAATTTCTCCTTTTGCCCACTCTCTCCTGGTATACACAAAGCTTGGTGCTTACATGGTCTGGGGGACAGCCATGTAGAGACAGACCATAATCCAAGAAGGCTTTGTTATTATGTATTCCTGTGCTTTTGATGATCTTTAAAAAGAACTTCAGGCAACAACCCAAGTGAGATCTTCTATCTTAACTAGCACTCTCTCTACCCATGGCCCTACAGCCCACCCTACTCCCTGCCCTTCATCACTTACTGTTCAAGCTATTTGAGGCCTCTGAAAAGACAGTCCAGGTCACACCTCTCTTCCTCCAAGTAAAAGCATCCCCAAACCTCCTGAGAAATACAAAACCTAACCTTAGGCATCTACCCCAACCCTGAGAAGCAGGCTTTCTAGTCGACCCTTCCTTGTCACCTTTCAACCAGGAAAGTCATCCCGATAGCCCATCTAGCTCCATGGCCTCCAACAATGTCCCCACCCAGATCTTGTCGGCACCTAGAATTATACCACTTTTAATATCTGAAATCCCAAAACAACATTCCCTAAACACAATCTCTTCTCCTACATAGTACAAATATCTATTTCCACTAGACTTGATCTTTAAACTTGTTAAAGTTTCTAGTCCCTTGACCTGCTTTCTCCAGGCTGGTGAGCCCCTGAGACAATCCTCAGTGAGGAATGTACTTGCTGATGCTCCAGCACCCACCCTTTACCTGTCCTCCTGTAGGACCCACACACCTTGCCAACCTGCATCCATCCTTGGATGAAATTGGTCCTCCTATGTTCTCTACTCCTCCCTCTAGGCTGCCAACTGCCACTGGACATGGTCGCATGGGACCTCACAAGTGGCCCTTCAGCCAAGACCTTACTGCTGTTCCACAGCCTTTTTCTTACATTCAGCCGAGACCTCACTGCTGTTCCACAGCCTTTCTTATCATCAGTTATGATGCCCCACTGTGACAGCACATCTTTACCATCCTTGTCACACTCCCTTATCCTACCCTGCCCATCCCCCTACCCTCAATCCTATCCTAACTTGGTAACCACTGAAAACTCACCCCAACTCCCTTCCACTCACCTCCACACAGCTCTACCTGGAGCCACCCTTACCATATGCCTGTGGACTTGAATCCATCCCCCTCTCAAGTAAGAATAAAAAGAACAATGGCAACCATTCACCCAATGCTACTTACACACCAGTGCATCCTACTGTGCAACTACGATTTCATTTTACCCTTCGTGACAGTCCCTCGCAGCAGTTATAACAGGACCAAAGCTATACAGGCAGCCAAGGCTTAGGGCCAAAATGCTTCCACTGCTGAGTGGTCAGCACTCACGTCTTTCTGACTCCAGCACCTGGGCTTTTGATCAGCTCATTACCTTGCTTCACCTACATAAAAAAACCTATAAACACTCAAATCCTTACCAACCTTTTTGTAAAAGGGAGGAAAGTATCACCTAATCTCGCTTCATCAAGTTACTGCCTCATCCTTCCTTCTCCTTCTCTTTCCTGTCAAGATTCTGGAAAGAGTGGTCCCCAAAAGGTGCCGTTTCCCTCCCCTTCACTCCACAACCCAGAATTAGTCCCTCGGGCTCTCGGGCTCCAGCACTCTTCCCCAGGGCATCATAGCAGCCTGCTGCTGAGTCCCTCAGCTTTTCCTCACCCCAATGCTGACCCCTAAGGGCCTTTTAAGGTGCTGACCAGGGCTTCCAGGAGGTATGTTTTGTTTATTTTCCTCCCCACTCTTACTTCCCTCCTTACTTAACTCCTGCTTTCAAGTTTTGGAGGCCTCTTCACCCTTTTGTCTTTACATTCTACTTAGTAAGTGATTCCAGCCACCTTCAGCTCTTCACTGGCTCCTGCCTGTCTTCATGCCCAATTCTACCATCAAATGCCATGGACTATCCTGAAATCCTGCCACATCTCATTACTTGCCACTTCCCTGAACCACTGTGCGCTGCCACCCTGCTCAGGCCCATTTTTCTGCCTGAAGCACTCCTCCTTTCTTGCTCTACTTTGCAATCCTCTGTTCTTCAAGGCTCCTTTCTATTGTAAAAAGAAGAGATTAAACGCCTGGACTTCAGAGTCAGACAGACAAGGTTCAAATCTCAGCTCTGCTTATTAGCAGTGTGACATCATTAACAAATTCCTTAAGCTTTTGAAGCCTTGGTTTCCCCATCTGCAAAAAAGGATGTAAGTAAACTCGAGAGTCAATCTGAGGCTTAAAAGCGTGTAAAGTTGATTACTGAAGTAGACGCAGAGTAAGTACTTAATAGTAAATATTGTTCATTAGTATTATTCCAGCCTCCCTAGGTCCTCCAGACCAAAATTGACCACTGTCTACTCTGGGCCCTCCACCCACTGCACATATCATTTTGCATGTTATATCAGAACTGTGTGTTTTCATATTTGGTTCCTTCACCAAATGACAATGACCTCTTCTAAGGGAGGAACTGCAGTATATTCATGGCCTCCAAACCAAAGTCATTCAGAGAGGATCACATATAACAGAGCCATTTGCCTAAATGTTAACCGGAAAAAAAAATGACTCAATCAATCTAGTCATGGTGAGGCAGATAACAGAACATCCTCACTCAGCCAACAATTATGTTTTCACCGTTAAGCCTTTTCAAAGTTGTAGTCTAAAATGTAAATAACCTCAGGAAGAAGAAAAGCTGTTAGTCATCCTTATCTTAGTGAGGCAAGAAAAAAAAATAAGAAATCCAAATAAATGGAAAGGATACGCCATTCCTCTGATACGTTTGATTTTTCCTGGATCTGTGAGTTGAATGGGCTTCAAGACCTTCCTTACAGGACATGAGAAAACCACTTCGCCTCCTCCTCCAGGAGGCATTCCCCGTCGCACAATCTGCACAGAGAGTGAGAAAGATGAGGCAAGGATGCAGCAAAGCAACGGATTACCCTGACACCCCACCCAGGAAGGTTTATACCAGCAGATGCTTCCTTACAAGGCACAGCTCTTGCATATTCAATCTGTCAGTCCCTTTAAGACCAACAGCAATTTATGTTGGCTCCTAGAGAGTACATGCTCAGCGTATGTCAAAGTCCAAGTTGACTACCAAAGTGGCTCTGCCATTCATCTCTATAATCCTGAGGAGGTCACTTCTTTATCCTTAAAATGTGGAGGTGACCTAGTCCATCATCTGAGCCCATTTCTTAATAATCAGAAACCCCTTTTTCTCCTTCCACGCAAATAACTGATCTATCAAAACATTATTAAATAAAAATGAAGTAATTTCCCCTGTTTAAAACATGAATGTAAAAGGCAGAGATGCTGAACAGTTTACCTCACTGTAATGATATTAATTCAATAACATACAGATGCTTAGACTACTTCTACTAAATTCTGGAAATACTGAATATTCTCAGGGACATTCAGGTTGGGAGCCCTTGAACATAAATTATATCCAGATCATTTAGATCAGAGAGCCAATATGGCCCAAATCTGTTCTCCACTGCTTATTAGCTGAGGGACATGGGCGGAGCTGTCATGAGAAAAAAAGGGGTTAGTATTTGTAAACTGCTTAGAACGGCCCCCATCGCAAAATAAGTGCAACATAACTATTGGCTACTATTGTTATCACTAAAGGGTCTCTTTCAGTTCAAAGTCTGTAATGTTTACTTCATGAACCCTCTGAGTCTTCTGATAAATGGTGACTTCAAAAGTGACACACATACACTGAGTCACACAGCTCTTCCAATGAGTCAGTGGAAAAATGTTTTCCACAGAAACATAAGGCCAACAGTTCATACATTCTTACCTTCAGTTCAAATGATTCACCATCAATCCCAAACTGTTTCAACAAAGGGAGTGCTGTTGCCTTAAGAACATCAACCTATGAAATTATTTTAGAAAAAAAAAAAAGTTTAAGAAAAAGAGTCAAAGAAACAAGTGAGGCTTAGCAACCAGGTAGATGACGCAGTGCGGTAAACAGAAAGGATGCTGGCTTAGAACTGAGCGAGTAGGCTGGCTGTGCCTGAGGAAGACTGCGATTTCACAGGCCACTGAGCTGCTCTCAGCCCCACTTTCCTCATGTATGGCATGGAGACCTACACCTACCTTACAGTCATCGTGAGCATCAGAGGCATCATGCAAAAAGCATGGAGAGACAGACTCTTGTACAAAACAAATGGAGAAACCTACTCATTCTTGTAGGTATAAACACTACAGAAGAAAACCGCCTTTTTCATTAGCATTTGTCCAGTATGGTTATCTAATGTTTAGAGCCGGTAGCACTCCAAAATGAACTATTGAACAGCTCACCTAAGAGTACCAATGATGAGCACCACACAGGCAGCTAAAGGGAAGGTGATGATTTTACATGGGAGCTGGGGAGTGGGGGTGATGATAGCCTCAAACTACAAGAAGCAACACAAACTCAAAACTGCAATTACGACGACATCCATGGTTAATGGCAAGAGTTTGCCACGTGTTACTGTTATCTCCTTCTGCACTCAGACTCCTAGGAAGTCTGGGGTCTTTCTGATCCATTTGTGGATTCCTGATAAGAGTATAAAGATGACATTCAAATCATGTGCTGTTATCTAACGAGTCAGCAAATGTTGCCTCAACTGCTACATGGGAAAGGAAATTACTCCCTTACTTGTTCCCTTCTTGGACCTGCCAGTTGGCTTGGAGGGCGGGCACCACACAGAGGGTGTAGGAAAAGCCCTAGTCCTAGTCCCAGCTCTGCTTCTAATTAGCTATGTGGCCTCAGACAAGAAAATCAAAACTATCTGAATTTCCTTATCTCTAAGGGAAGGGGCTCAAACCCAGCTATCTCCAAGGTGCAACCAACTCTAACAGGCTAAGAAGACCCAACTAAATATTGTGATATCAGAAAATTACCAGAGGTAGGAATGACCTGTGAGGTCTAAGAACATGCTTAGAATGGATCAGGTGGGGCAGGGGAAACTAGGAAAGCCATTAAAGATTAGCTAACTTTAATTAAATATTAAAGTTACAGCCTGAGCAACATAGTGAGACCTCATCTCTACTAAAAAAATTAGCTGGGCGTAGTGGTACACACCTCCGGTCCTAGCTACTTGAGAGGCTGACATGGGAGGATGGCTTGAGCCCAGGAGTTTGAGGCTTCAGTGGGCTATGATCAATCATGCCACTGCACTCCAGCCTGGGAAAGAGAGTGAGACCCTCTCTCTCAAAATAAAAAAATAAAGCTAAGCACACTCAAAAATTTAATATATGCATTTGGGATTGCCAGATGAAGAAAAGTGCAATCTAGGCTTAAGGGCAACTGGGGAGAAAGCCAAGTCAGATTCTAAAAAAGTACGGGAGGCAATGCTGCAATTACTCTGGGTAGCCAGCCACCAGCTCTCCTGAGGAAAAGAAAGGTGAAAAAATACAACATTCCTTCTGCCTCATTTTTCCTATACCTTGAGTCACAAAGGATAAAGCCAAATTTACTTAGTTCAGCCAGAAGCCCAGAAGTAATTCCAGGTGTAGTCCTGTCCCCTTAACACCCTCCATCTGACATGGAGGACAGGCAACTAGGTGCAGTGAGACAAGGCTGGAAAAGCAGATGGGAGCTTGGGACCTACTCTTCCTCTCACTGGCTGTGAGACCCTGGATGCTTTCCTGTCTCCTGGGCCTTGGTTTCCTCCTGTGTAAAAGGAGAGGCTGGGTTGAACACTCTACAGTCTCCTGCAGCTTTGCACATTCTAGTTTTAGCAGAGTGATGGTGGCCTGCAAGTTCTGCTTAAGGGAAACTGATCAGTCCACTCTGCAGTCAGAGAGAAAAGGCAAAAATCTCACCTAAGTGGCACCTTAGGGCAAAGGCATTACCATTACAGTGTAGCCAATCAATCCAAAGGTAAAAATGTAATTAGTCTATGTTTAAAAAGGGAGGAAGAAGCCTGCTCTCCAGTTACCTTGTCTGAAACACCCACCTCACTGGGTTGGTAGAAGAATTAAACAAATATGGATACACACATACATACATACATATGTATACCTAGAACAATGCCCAGTACTTGGTAGATATTAGTGTACCTCTTTTCCCTCTCTAAGAGGGAACTAAAAAAGCATGGAATTTTCACCCACCATTGGAGTAGCTTGTTGGCACCAATAAATATATACTGGGAGCTCTGGTGGCACACCACTAACATTCAGGAGACCTCCTAGAACTTTTCTCCTAATTTCTCCCCACTTTCTATTCTCTTGCCTCTAAAGAAAAAATGTCTTCTTCTTCTTCACAAGGCTTATTCCATCACCTCTGTTTTCAATCCTTATCCCCTCTGGACTTCACCAAGGACCCTCAGCTCATTTAATTCTTTTCTTTTCCATTACAGCTTCTCCTCAGCCTACAAGCAAACTCAAGTTTCCCCTAGTCTAAAAAAAATTCCCAACCTCAGCTCTTAAAAACTTTTGAAACAATCTCCTCACTTTCCAATACCACTAGTTCCTACTCGTTCCTCAGTCTCTTCCTGTCCTTACACTCCAATGACATTGTTCTTTCAAAGGTCAAAGAAATGTCTCACTGCTGAATCTGACTCAACTCCTGCAAAGAGTGACTGTGTGTAGATTATCCCTGCTTCTTAAAACTTGATTCCTGCTTGGCTTCTCCAAACACTTCTATCTCCACAGTCACTCTGTCTCTAGCTCCTCTTCTCCTACTCACGCCTTAAACGCTCATTTCTCCTTCTTCCATTCTTAGTCCTTTGGACCATGGGGCAGAAACTCTAATGCCCATAGAGAGCAGAAAGGAAGCTTAAAGGAATAATGAGGTCAGTGGTGACCTGGGTCCAGCTGGAGAGCTCACGCCTTATCCAAAAAAGGCAGCTGTTACTCACCTCCAACTGATGGCTGTCATGAAGGAACCACCACTCAGTATTGTCACACTGCCCTATCATAATGTAAAATCTGGAGTTTCGAACATGAACAACCAATTCAGATACATAAGCACACCAACAACGACAACCACCACCACCACCACACTGTACATGTCAAAAAAAAAAAAAACATGTGAAAGATAAATTCAGCCAAACCCACCAGTGTTCAACCTCACCCTGATCAATCTCATACTCCTAGAGGCTTAAGTATCAGTAGGTAACATTCTGATGACCTGTCTCCGAGGCTCCAGTTTGACAATAATTTCAAACTGTCAACTGGAAATCCTTATATGGTTAGGCTGCCAACATCCCAGGTAACAGGACCAAAATCTTAAGTCATTATCCTACTGCAATTTTCCTCTTCCCTTTGTCAAATGGGAACAATCTTTATGATCATTATCCTTTACGGCAACCAGGACAGAAATCATGGAGTCATCTATGACCCCTTCCTCTCACTCTGCCTCCAATCAGTTGCCATATCTGCCCTTTCCTTTCTCCCTCTATCTCAATAATGCCCAAGCTAGTCTAGCACTTCTCCATTCATCTGTCACTCAACCTCCAGAATTACCTTCCAAAAACCCAGACTGACTCTGATTTTCTCTCCTCTAGAAACCCTCTCTGTCACTCGGCACTTTGTTTCTACCTCTGTCAGAGCCTAAGGGTATTCATCCATGTAATCTCCATAAATGGGTTTCCAGCTGTCTACCCCATGAGACTAGGAGTTTGTTAAGGACAGAATTACTCATTTTATCCTTGTATGCAGAGTAGATGCAGACATGAACTAATGAGAAAACCACACAGAAAAGAAGCAGATAGAAATGAAGGAGCCATGGGATGAGCTGAAGAAGTCACTCTTTATTCAGAATTTAGTATATTTATTTTATCCTGGCCTGGAGCCAGATACCAACCAAGGTCATTTCAGTTACGCAGCTGGCAAAAGCAGTTAGTCCTACAGCAGATAAAAACAGATTTTTGGGTACCATTTCTGAGAAATTCATCAATTGACCTTTGTCTGTTACCATATAACATTTTTAAATATCGCCAGTGAGAAAAGCTTGTAAGATAATTAGCAAGTATAGAAAAAAAAGTACAAAACTGATACACACACTGCTGTATACTTCAGGGCCTTTTCCCACTTTTGAGGCACATATCCCTCTTACAACCTAAATGTATTTATGACTCTTCTCGCACTTTTATCCAAAGAACTCATTTCCTATAGTATTCTAGAGAATTTAAAAAGAAAAAAAAAACACTTAATGAAATATTCTAAACAGCTTAGGCAACATTCCTTTATCGCTTAAGAATTTCAGATCTTGTACTATACTCAGTATTCCAGGGAAACGAGTTTTTGCAGCTGAATTTCCAAGAATTGAAGAATAAGTTTGCATTGCCTAAGAACATATTAACACTTATACCCTCGTAGGTATCTTGATGAATAGCAGCGGTCTCTACTTTGGGGATCATAGCAATACTTCATTGGTCCTCCCTGAGTAGAAAAGCTACATAATTCACATTCTGCCTCAGAAGCTACCCATTCACTGGTCTTGGCCTATATCTGTAATGGTAAAGGCAAGCATACCACCTCAATCAGGACTTTTCATCATGGCCATCAGCTTAAAGGCATTGTCTCTGAACAGCAGAGCATCCAAAAGCATCCATCCCTCCCTACAAGGGAGGGGGTCCTGGACAGGACTTCTCTAATCTCTCTCTCTCTCTCTCTCTCTTTCTCTCTCTCTTTCTCTCTCTCTCTCTCTCTCTCTCTCTCTCCATCCTAGAATGGCACTAAGACAGTTGTGATCACAATGAAAAGTTTTGCTTGATATGAAATCATTCTCCCCATACCTGCAGAAAAATTAGCATGTTTAATAAAAAGCTTGCTCTGGCATGGCCCTTGGTGAAAATAATAAAAATAAAAAGCTTGCTGATACCGACAAACTACCAAAGCTCACACATTCCTTTCCCGAATTTATGCCCTTTTTCTAAATCTGCAGACTATTCTCAGAAGACAAAAGACCTTGAGTTTATGTTGAAACCTGAGTAAGTCAAGATTATGCTGTGGCAATGCCAAGGAGATATAATCTCCTGTCCAAAATTTTGGTCAGCTGCCCTCCAGTCTCAGCTACCACATGACCTTAGAAAACTCCACTGTCACATACTAGAGCCAACAGAGCTATAGTTTATGTCAGCCATGATAAGACTGAGAGCATCTGTTTTGAAGGTCCTTAGATAACAATGAAAGGCACCTTGATAACTGTTAACAATCGTCCTGAATTTGATGATCCCATGTTTTGGTTCATCTGCCTCCTGGAGTGATTAACCTCCAAATCTCAAGGTAAATAACAAAAGAAATATACATTTGAAATAAAACTGAGCTTTATAAGGAACATTTTTCTCACAAGCTGGGTTGTAACAAGAGACAAAACAAAAACAAACCCCTGGCTTGTTCTCAATACTCACTGAAGGGTCAACCTGATCATTGGTCACTCCTCGTAGAACTATCTTTAATGGGTGCTTCATAAATGGTGCCAAGCAAAGAAGACTCTCCAGGTAATAGCCAATGCCACGAAGGACGCTACAGTCATGTTCCACAGATCCACCATACAGGAGGCCAGGCTGATAATATAAGGTTGTTCCTTAAACCAGAAGAAAAAGAGCCACATTCAGCAGGAAAAAAACTAAAATGTCACAAAGGTAATGAAGGCAGTGAGTTCCAAGGGGAAAGTCCGGCAAGGACATCCAAGAATACTTGAAATGCCATCACTATGAGCACACACTTCACTCCAAAAGCTGACTCACTGCTGTCAAGCCCCTGTAACAATAATAAACTGTGAATGTAATTTAATAATCAGTAATAAATCAAACCCCTCCCTAAGCCATCTGAGTTGCCAAAGTCATGGCAGGGCACAGAGGAGAGATCCTAATAAGCACCCTAGTCTCCCAACAGCACAATCTCAGACTAGGCTTATCAGAGAGGGGAATTACAAATGATGTAATTAAATCATCACACCAGCAACCAGCATCCTCTAGGTTGCCCATATATATATAGAGCCCATATACCTCACTCACCAAACATGATGTCAAGAAAAGGCAAGTACTTTATGGCATTCAATGCCATTAATAGTAGCTCTTTTAATTTAATACTGATAAATGAAAATGTCTAATAGTATTTTACGGCTTTAGTGGAAACCACTATCTTTATTCGCTTTTCACATATTCATACCATTCAAAAAGCTTTTTTGGAGACAGGATCTTGCTCTGTTACCCAAGCTGGAGTACAGTGGCATGATCACGGCTTGCTGCAGCTCGACCTCCAGAACCCAAGCAATCCTCCCACCTCAGCTTCCAGAATAGCTGGGACCACAGGCATGTGCCACCATGCCCAGCTAATTTTTATTTTTTTTAGAGAAAGGGTCTCACTATGTTGTCCAGTATAGTCTTGAATTCTTGGGCTCAAGTGATCCTCCCAGCTCAGCCTCCCAAAGTGCAGGAACCACAGGCATATGCCACGACACTCAGCCTTTTTATTTATTTATTGATGGAGAAATGGTTTCACCAGTTGCCCAGGCTAGTCTTGAACTCCAAGACTCAAGTGATCCTCCCACCTCAGCCTCCCAAAGTGCTGGATTATAGGCATAAGCCACCATGCCCAACTATCCAAAAAGCTTCTTACTAGATTTACACATGAATGTAAAAAACTGTAAATGATTTAAGGGGACATAAATGGTTGAACAAGGTATTTCTGCTGCACAAAATCTTCTGCAATGCCCTCTGGTACAATTTACCAAAAATAAATGTAACATTAGAGGAAGGAGAAATGCTCAGTCACTCAAATGGAAAAAAGTTCTTGGGACTTCCATAAAATAAATTTAGGTTTTACCATATTAAACACTAAAATCCAAACAATCATGAAATCAGGATCATATTCTGATTAAAGTAGTAAACCCTTCTCAAATGGATCCTAGGTCAGCTATTCTAAATAGTTGTAAGGGTCACAAAACCATCCTTTAGATCAAAAAGCAAAAAAAGGGCCAGGCACAGTGGTTCATGCCTGTAACCCCGGCACTTTGGGAGGAGGAAGCAGGCAGATCACAAGGTCAGGAGATCAAGACTATCCTGGCCAACATGGTGAAATCCTGTCTCTACTAAAAATACAAAAAAAAATTAGCTGGGTGTGGTGGTGAGCACCTGTAATCCCAGCTACTCGGGAGGCTGAGGCAGGAGAATCGCTTGAACACAGGAGGTGGAGATTGCAGTGAGCCAAGATTGTGCCACTGCACTTCGGCCTGGTGACAGATAGANAAAAAAAAAAAAAAAAAGCCAAAAAAGACTATATTATATATTCACTAAATCTTTCAAATCCATACGTTTATTTATACAAATTAGCCAAATGAGAAACTGACCAGATCATCCGAATGAAGGCTTTTACTACTCCAATGGGGAAAATTAAAAGGATGTGGAGTGGGAGCAGAATCAGTAAACGTCTTATACCTCAACCTATACTGAAGATATGACTAAAAAAACCATAGAATTGGGCCGAGTGCGGTGGCTCATGCTTGTAATTCCAGCACTTAGGAAGGCCAAGGTGGGTGGATCACCTGACATCAGGGGTTCGAGACCAGCCTGGCCAACATGACGAAATCTCATCTGTACAAAAAAAAAAAAAAATTAGCCAGGCATGCTGGCAGACACCTGTAATCCCAGCTACTGAGGAGGCTGAGGCAGTAGATCTCTTGAATCTAGGAGACAGAAGTTGCAATGAGCCAAGATCATACCACTACACTCTAGCCTGGGTGACAGAGCAAGACTCTATCAAACACACACACACACACACACACACACACACACACACACAAACACAGAGAGAGAGAGAGAAGAATAGAAATATCTGTCTTCTGGATCACCTATAAAAGTTACTGAAAAAACCTCCAGCAATTTCAAAGCAAACAAGCTAAAGGAAATTAAGGGACACATAGCTGGCAAAAGACATGTGAATACCTCATTCCTGAAACCTGTTCTTCATAAGGTATGGCTGAATGCAGCTATAGACCAGGACATCTCAGGTCTCTTGCCTTAAGAGAGCCAAGGTAGGGAAAAGGTCAGAGATTCCTTTGTGGAATGTGTGTGAAAAGGTAGAGTGTTAATGGAGTCAGCCAAAGGATGTTTGCCACAGTCTTTCACACAATGTAGACACAAATTTCTAATAGAAAAAATAAAAGCTAGAAGCAACCTAAATGTTTATCAATGGGGAGCAGTTAAATAAATTATTATGCATCCATACACTGGAATACTATACTACAACCCACAGAAATATTGAGGAAGGCTTGCATGTGCTGGCAGGGAAAGTTCTCTGAGACATTTGTGCTAGAAAAAAAAAAATGCTGGCTGAAAAACAGTAAGACAAGCATGACCCTGTTGATGGTCTGAATTATGCAAATGTCCATGTGACAGCGGCTACCCCTGGAGTAGGAATGGAAGAGGAAAGAGGTGAAGGGACAGTCACATATTTTGCATAAACTTGTGTAAATTTATTTTCACAAACAAAATTTTAAAATAAAATAGAATTCAGCACATAAATTACCTCACAGAGTTGGCTGAAATAATTTAATGTAAAAATATAAGTAAATGAACTTTGGAAAGTTTAATGTAAATATTACGTATAAAATAAAAGAGGAGACAATTGCTTATTGGATCTGAAATTTTCAGTTTTCTAACGTCCTTAAATCAAATGTATGCTCCTGAAATTGGGAGACTTCATGTACATCTCTGGAAAATCATATCACAGACAGGTAAACTGGGTCTTTCCATCTGAACACAGTATTTTTTAAAATTATCTAGAATAATATGCTTTTATTATAATCTATATTCACAGCTTCATCATGTAACTCCAAAGTTATATGATGAGCTCCTCATATAAGTCCCTCCAAAATTTCAATTTAATGGTGATTGATATAACACAAAGTGATTAGTAAGTTTTAAACACAATCTTTATACCATTATGGATAAGCAGAGACTGACTAGGAAAAAAAAGAAAAGAAAAAAAGAGTGAGAAACAGGAATGCTTTAGCACATGTAGATGCTTTCAGGAATAGAAAAGGAGCTTACCTGTTTGGTTTATTTCAATTCGAGAACCATTCGTTATTTTGTCCAACAGCCTTATGAAGCTAGCTTCAAAATCTGTGAAGAAAAAAAGTCTGTGAAGAAAAGAGAAGACAGACTGGCCTCATGTCAGGTCGACATTTCCAGAGCACACGCCTGATGCAGGTACTGTGGTACACAGGTTACTTCCTACGTTACACCTGGCTTTCCTAAAGGACTGGGTAGGTTCATGGGTTGAGGAACTAAGGCAGTTGAAAAGCACTGACTGCTACATATACATTTAGTAGAACTTAAACAATTCAGCTTTCACATTGCACAAAAAAATCGCAGCTCTACCAGCAATCTAATGAGATATTAATTTTGGTAGCATAAAACTCAAGACCTATTCTTCTGAACTCAGGAGGGCATGACAAATAACAGAACAGAAAGTAGGGAACAGTTTTAAAGTCAAATTCTTCCCTGCTCCAGAATGCCTGGAAAGAAAGATTAAATTAAGGACCACCTGTCAGTCTCAGAGAGAGTAGGAGATCACTATCTCTGCCTTTCAGCAAAGTGTCCCTCCCTTTTCCCTTCCTCTACCATCTTACTGATTTATACCTAACTAACTAGTTGTTTTTTATTTCAGTAAAAGGGTGTTTGAATGTTCAGTATTACTGCCACCTTTTTATAATGCATGAGAAAAGACTGAAAAAAAAAAAAAAAGGCCAAATGTTAACAAATGTTTTTTACTTAATGACTGGATTTTACATAAATTTTATATTAAATATTTATTTATTTTTAAGAGACAGGGTCTCACTTTGTTGCCCGAACTGGAGTACAGTGGCATGATCACAGCTCACTGTAACCTGGAACTCCTGCCCTCAAAGGAGTCTCCTGCTTCAGCCTCCCAAGTAGCTGGGATTACAGGTGTGCACCACCACACCCAGCTAATTTCTTCATTTTTGTAGAGATGGGGTTTCATTATATTGACCAGGTTGGTCTTGAACTCCTGGCCTCAAGCAATCCTCCCACTTTAGCCTCCCAAAGTGCTAGGATTACAGTCATGGGCCACCACACCTGGGCAAAAGCTGGTCATTCTTTAAAAGAGAAAGAGAGGGGGATGGGAGAAAAGAAAGGGAAAGGAAGAAAGAATAGATTTTAAATGTAAGATTATGGGAGGAGGAGTGAAGAGTCAGACAGAGGAGAATCCTCTAACCATCCCCTCAGCTAATCTTACACACACACACACACACACACACCCCTTAGTTTTAACTTCCTGTCCATGAACAAGGACAGAAAGACTAACTCTTCTGCCACTGAAGGCATTGTGATTGCCTGAAACTTTTAGGCAATTCTCACTCCTGTAATAAACCAGCAGAGTTTATGGACACAGAGTCCAGTAATCACCTAAACTGATCGCAAAGGGTGAGTGAATTGACTAAGCAATTCCCATCCACCTAGTCTGTTACCCCTAACTCTTGTCGTAATAGATTCTGCAATTTGTACAAAGAGCATTGGGCTAGAAATCAGAGAAACTCCATTAAATCCTCAAACAAATAACAATGGTTAATAACAGCTGCTGTGTGTTGAATGCTTACTTTACATCAGATATTCTTTCATTTAATCCTCATGTCTCTGAGGCACTGTCATTCCCATTTGCTATGGTTTGAATGTTCCCTCCAAAACTCATGTTGAAACTTAATTGTCATTGTGACTATATTAAGAGATGGAACCATTAAAAGGTAATTAAGCCACAAGGGCTCTGCCCTCATGAATAGATTAATGTCCATTACACAGGAATGGGTTTATTATTACAACACAAGAGTGGGCTGAGTCCAGGCGGGGGTGCAGAGGTGTGTATCTGTATTCCCAGCCACTCAGGAGGCTGAGGTGAGAGGATCACTTGTGACCAGGAATTGAAAGCCAGCCTGGACAACATAGCAAGATGCTCATCTCTGGGGAAAAATAAGAGTCCAGCTCTCTCAGTCACTCTCACTCTCCCTTTCTTGCCCTTTCACTTTCTGTCACGGGAAACTGCAACAAGAGGGTCCCTGCCAGAACTAGCACCTTGATATTGGATTTCCTGGCTTCCAGACTGTGATAAATTTCTTTTCTTTTATAAATTACGCAGTCTGTGCCTGTGACATTTTTATAGCAACACAAAATGGATTAAGATGCCATTTTACAGAGGACCAAGATCCAAGAATGCCAACTAGATTGCCCTAGTCAAATGACACTGAGACCCAAGAATGCCAAACGGACTACCCTGATCATATAACCAGCAAGTAGCAAAGCCAGGATTTGAGTCCAAGTCTGTCATTCTCCAAAGTCCATGCTCTCAATCTTTAAGAAATGAGATCTCACTATGTTGCCCAGGCTGGTTTCAAACTCCTGGCTTCAAGTGATACTCCTGCCTCAACCTCACAAACGCTGGGATTACAGACATAAGTTACTGCATACAATCTAAAGGTTCCAAACTGAGCCACACCATGACACTAGTTGGCCTCTGTTCGGTTTAATTCCTTGCAGCCAACCTCTTCCTCTAGAAAATCATGGTACCTTCGACTACAGGCAGGGAGTGACCTCTTGAAGGATCTTATAGTTAATTTAATGGATCCCTAATGAACATTTAAAAAAAAAAAATTGGAGCTGAATAAATTGTTTTACATATATGTACATGTGTAATAGGTTGTGATGTCAATAGCATCATAGGAGTTTGAAAGTATCTGAACGATGGAACTGAACTAGAAATTATTTCTATGGTCTTTTTCTATAGAACCTGATTTTAACATTCTTTACAAATCAGGCACAATCTCTACCACAATGCACTTTCTAGTTTGGTTTTTAGAAAACCTAAGGTACCCTGCAGAAAAAAAAAAAGCCCTTGATTTGTTCAAACTTTCTAGGTGTCTAAATGGGGGAGAGGAACAAGTATCTACAAATAATGTCGAAGATTAAACTCCACAGATTTTACAAATTAGAAAAGAAAAAAGGAAGAAACCATGACATTAGTTTTTAGGTTTTGTTTGTTTTTTGCAATCCACAGGAACTCTCACACACACAAACAAAACCAGAAATGCCCAGCAGAACAAGAGTAGAAAGAGAATAGGCATAAAGAGAACTCCAAGCAGGATCATCCCTGATCACGCAGACAGGTGCTTCAGAAGCAGCACTTCAAGGAACCAGACTCAGAGCTAGTTCCGGAGCCCTGGCAACACTGAAGATAAGACTCCATCACCTGGTCCAAGAAAGATCTCAAGTGCCCAAACTTTACTAGGCCAACCTGTGTAGAATTCCTTGCCCATTCACCTCTCACACACCCTTTCTGACTCCTCTTCTTCAAGACTGCTCCTCGGGCTACAAAATGTCAGGTATCTAAAAACATTAGGGGAAAAGCTCCAAAAACAAGCATAATTTTACTACCCTGTTTATGAATACATAATTAGATTATAAAACTACAAAGAGAATCAAAGTCAATGCTATAATGGTCAGGATAGCAGCTACCACTAGGGGCGTGAAGGAGCTGCAAAAGGTTAAAAGGTGATGTCGGCAAAGTTTTTATTTCTTTATGTGGATAGAGGTCACACAGATGTTCATTTTATGATCGCTTATGCACAACTTTTACATCTTATGCATTTTATTTGTACAAATTTAGTGGGTGCAAGTGCAGTTTTGTTACATGGATATACTGAGTAGTGGTAAAGTCTGTGTTTTTAATGTACCATCACCGGATAGTGCACATTGACATCAAGTAATTCCTCATACCCCTACCTTTCCAACTCTCCAATGTCTATTATTCCACACTCTTATGTCCACGTGTACACATTATTTGCTTCCCTTATGCACTTTTATGTTCTTACATTTCACGTTTTAAACAAAATTTTCACTCTTGGGACCATCAACCTCAGGATTACTTAAATATCACTTCCTATGTCTTATCCCCATGCTTTTTATCCCTGGAATACGTGAGATCATCATTTCTGTGAAGTGTCTGTCTGTGTGTCCTGTAAGACAGTGGCAATCATCAGTCTGACCCCATCCCTCACTAAAAAAGGCAAAAGCCTATCTTAAACAAGAGGAGTAGGGGAATAATACAATTTAAAAATCACTTTAAAAACAAAGAGCAATTTTCCATAAATACAGTTTCAATTCATGCTCGTAATCCCAGCATTTTGGGAGGCCAAGGTGGGCAGATCACCTGAGGTCACAATTTCAAGACTAGACTGGCCAACATGATGAAACCTCTATTAAAATACAAAATTAGCCGGGCGTGGCGGTGTACACCTGTAATCCCAGCTACATGGGAGGCTGAGGCAGGAGAATCACTTGAACCCAGGAGGCGCAGGTTGCAGTGAGCCAGGATCATGCCATTGCACTCCAGCCTGGGCAAAAACAGTGAAACTCTGTCTCAAAAAAGCAAGGTGTTCTAACTCAAAGGTCTACAAATACTGGGCTGGTTAAGTAAGTTATAGCATATCTATATATCAGAATATTCTGTAGCTTTATAATTAATGAAGATGTTTTTACATACTGATATGAGTCATTGCTAAGATATACTGAGTGAAAAGAAGATGCAGATGACCATTTCTGTGGAAAAAGAACAAGTGTACACATATGTATATATATTTGCTTATTTATGAAAAAAAAAAAAAAGAATAAACTAGTAATGTTCTTTGCTTCAAAGATTCTCTAAACCAGCAGTCTCCAACCTTTTGGAACCAGACCAGTTTTGTAGATCAGATCAGTGACGGGACTGGATTCTCACAGGGCCGTGAACTCTATTGTGAATTACACATGCGAGGGATCAAGGCTACTGGCTCCTTATGAGATTCTAATGCCTCATGATCTGAGGTGGAACAGTTTCCTCCTGAAACCATTCCCTCAACCCTGCCCTGTCCAGGATTGAGGACCTCTGCTCTATAAACCCTTTTATTCCCTTTGAATTTTGTGTCATGTGCATATTTCTTAAAATACATAAAATTTATATTTAAAGAAAACACAAAGGTACTGCAACACGATTTAAATAGCCAACAAAACTGCTTTCATTAAATGGCCTATGATAGATCTTTATAATAATATGCACCCATTAGAAATGTTTTTAAAAGAATTGTTTATACAGGGAAAAGTTTAAAAGTAATATATATAATGTAATTTCAACTTTTTTTTTTTTGAGACAGAGTCTCGCTCTGTTGCCTAGGCTGGAGTGTACTGACAAGATATCGGCTCACTGCAACCTCCACCTCCAGGGTTCAAGTGATTTTCCTCCCTCAGCCTCCCAAGCAGCCAGGACTGCAGGCACACACCACTACCCCCAGCTAAATTTTGTATTTTTAGTAGAGACACGGTTTCGCCATGTTGGCCAGGACAGTCTTGATCTCCTGATCTCATGATCCACCTGCCTCAGCTTCCCCAAGTGCTAGGATTACAGGCGTGAGCCACTGCACCTGGCCCACTTTCAATTTCTTTAGCAAATAACTGGAAGACAAGACAGTGAACTGTTAACATGCAAAATTAGGAGTCATTACTTTTCTCATTAAATCCAAAGAGGCAGACATTACAAACACATAACTCAATTCTCAGAATAAATTAAGAGATCCACTCACTTGAAAATATGTATGTTTGTTTATATGTGCATTATTCTACAAAATGTGATAAATAAAAAATATTTTAATACAACGAACCATACGTCTTTCCTAAATTATACTGAAATCAAGAAAAAAATCACAGAGGCCGGGCGCGGTGGCTCACGCCTGTAATCCCAGCACTTTGGGAGGCCGAGGCGGGTGGATCACGAGGTCAGGAGATCGAGACCATCCTGGTCAACATGGTGAAACCCCGTCTCTACTAAAACTACAAAAAATTAGCTGGGCATGGTGGCGCGTGCCTGTAATCCCAGCTACTCGGGAGGCTGAGGCAGGAGAATTGCCTGAACCTAGGAGGCGGAGGTTGCGGTGAGCCGAGATCACGCCATTGTACTCCAGCCTGGGTAACAAGAGTGAAACTCTGTCTCAAAAAAAAAAAAAAAAAAAAAATCACAGAACATAATGTCTTATATAGAAATAAAAATTTCACAAAAATATATGGAACTCTACCAAAAAAAAATTTCACTTTAAAAATCTTAGAAATCAGGCCAGGTGCAGTGGCTCATGCCTATGATCCGAGCACTTTGGGTGGCTGAGGCAGGTGGATCACCTGAGGTCAGGAGTTCAAGACCAGCCTGACCAACATGGTGAAACCCCATCTCTACTAAAAATACAAAAATTAGCTGGGCATGGTGGCAGGTGACTGTAATCTCAGTAACTTGGGAGGCTGAGTCAGGAAAATCACTTGAGCCCAGGAAGTGGAGGTTGCAGTGAGTTAAGATTGTGCCATTGCACTCCAGCCTGAGCAACAAAATTGAAACTCTGTCTCAAAAAAACACCTTAGAAATCCAGAAAAGGAAAAGCAAGAACAAAATGAACTGAGAGTTTAGAAATGAAACAAAATTACAAGCCAAACAATAAAGAACAATGATAATTTCAAAAGAAGAGAAAAAGAAAATCAAAAATAAAGCTGGGTGTGGTGGCTCACACCTGTAATCCCAGAACTTTGGAAGGCTGAGGTGGGTGGGATCACTTGAGCCCAGGTGTTCGAGACCAGCATGGGCAACATGACAGAAGTCTGTCTCTACAAAAAAAACCACAAAAATTAGCCAGGCATGGTGGCACACAGCTGTAGTCCCAGTCCCAGCTACTCAGTGGGGCAGGGTGGCAAGGGGAGCTGAGGCAGGAAAAGCCCTTGATCCCAAGAGGTTGAGGCCACAGTGAGCCGTGATGGCGCCACTGCACTGCAGCCTGGACGATAGAGCGAGACCCTGCCTCAAAAAAGAAACAAAAAACGTTAAAAAAAAATCAAGCTAATTCACTGAGACCATACAACACAAATCAGCCACTTTATTTATTTGTAAAAGAAAATAAGACATGAATCAATAAAACCAAAAAGAAAAATTATGTAATTAATTAAAAAGATTAACAGCTTTTATGGTAAACGATTCTCCATTACTTACCAATATATTTGGAATTAAAACAGGAAGCTATGTAAAAAATGACAAACCAAAACGAATAAAAAAGACACAAAAGGACCTAAAAAGACAATGAAAATTTTTTTCAAATAATAAACAGAAAAGGGCAATGATAAAGTCACTGGAAATTTTTTTCCCTAACACTCAAATAAAAAAATTATATTACCCAAAGTACAAAAAAGAATGTGTAAAGATAGCTATTTTAGTATAGTTAGGAACATCACTTAAAAAAATCTGAATTACAAGCTAATCTCATTTAATGAGAACAGATGAAAAATCTTAACCAACATCTCAGAAATGATGTTATTCTTTAAATTACATGTTTTTAAAATTACCATTGTGATTAAGAAAGGCACATCCCAAAAAGGGCTGCAGATAAAGCACAAGGAAAATGAAAACATTAATTAAATATAATATTAAATATATAAACAGGATAAACTCAACTAACTGGCTTAATTATTCCAGAAAAAGTACCTGATAAAATTTGGTATCTATTTTTCAGTAAAATTCTGTTTTAAAAAGAACAACAAATGAGTTTGTTAAACATAACACAGAGTTTGTATTTTAAAACAGAACGCTTTAAAGTTCAAGGAGAATGTCTTCATGGTCTTGGCATAGGCAAAATTTCTTCAATAGGACAGAGCAAGATTTATAAATTGGATATTAAAACTATGAGCTATTGTTTATTAAAAGACTACACTGAGATTGTCAAAAGACAAGTCACAGAATGGAATAAGATATGTGCAATCTTTTGTATATATGCAGAATATACAAATGAATCAACAAATAAATAAGAAAAAGACAGAAAAATGAGCAAAAGTTCTGAATGGAGACTTCATAAAACAGGATATCCAACTGACCAATACATCAAAGAAAAGGTGCTCAGATCAAGATGGCGGACTAGAAATCCCTCACAAAGACAGCCAAAACAACAAATAAACAACTATAATTTAACACAAATAACTGAGGAGGGGTGCCAGAATGTATCAGAAGTTTATTTTAAAAACTTGAGACAGCCACATAGAGAGCAGAAGGAAATGCCAAGGTTCTATCTCCCCAGTCCCCAACCAGGATCAGTGGGGAACCAAAAGGAGAAACCTTAAAGACCAAGAGAGAATGAGATGACATATTCTCCCTGCTACAAAGAGGTAAGGAAGAGGATCCTAGCAATCCCTATCAACACCTTGGACACTTACAGACCTCGCCACTGAGGAACCGTGCAGTCCTCACAGGCCTAAGGCTGCTTGGGGTATACATAGCTGTGCTCCCCAAAGAGAGGGAGTAAACACTGTGCCCAACTCCCTGTGGCCTGCACACCCCCATCTTAGAATTAGAACTATGGCTGGAGTGTGTCTTACTCCAGGAGCAAGTAGCAAAGCCTCCCCCTTTTCCCTGAGGATAAGCCACCACTCAGACACCCTAGACCAGTGGCCCAACTTCCTCAAGCCGGGCTTCAAGTGGCTACTGTACCTTTCAGCATGATGCCACTCCACCTACCCCTACCCCCACCCCATTGGGCCAGATCTGATGCTTCCTGCGTAAATTTTTTAATTTACAATATGCTAAAAAACAAAAATTCAACAAAGGGTTACAAATCATTTTTTAAAAATATACAGAACTCCTGTAGCTTAAGACTTCAATGAATGAAATAAATATAATAGAATTTAAATGGCAGACATGATCAAGCATAAGACACAAATCTCTGAACTTGAAGAGATGTCTTTTGAAATTACCTTCCCGAAGAAATGAGAATGAAAAAGAGTGAAGAACACCTACAACACTTACAGGAAAACAAATGTTCATGTTATGAAAGCTCCAGGAGGAGGAAAAAAGAGGAAGCACAGAAACCCTACCAAATGAAATAGCTGAAAAACTCCCAAGTCTGGAAAGAGGTATGAACATACAAATCGCCAACAGGTATATGAAAAAGTGCTCAGCATCACTAATTATCAGGGATATACAAATCAAAACCACAATGAGATATTATCTCACCCCAGTCAGAATGGCAATTATCAAAAAGACAAAAAATAACTAATGATGGCAAGGATACAAAAAAAAGGAACTTGTATATACTGTTGGTGGAAATGTAAATTAGTATGGCCATTATGGGAAACAGTATGGATATTCCTCAAAAACTAAAAATAGAACTACCACATGACCTAACAATCCGATTACTAGGTATATACCAAAAGGAGAGAAATCAATGTTGATGAGATACCTGTACTCTCAGGTTTATTGCAACACTATTAGCGCGCGCGCGCGCACACGCACGCACACACACACGCACGCACACACACAATGGAATTCTATTTAGCCATAAAAAAGAATGAAGTTCTGACAGCAACATGAAGGGGCTTTCAGAGGACATTATGTTAAGTAAAAAAAGCCAGACACAGAAAGATGAATACCATATATCTCGTGGAAGCCAAAAAACATTGATCCCACAGAAAGTAGAGGATAGAACAGTGGTTACTAGAGGCAGGGAAAGGGAGGCAAGAAGGGAGGATAGCCAACGGCTGGTTAACAGATACAAAAACACAGGTAGATAGGAGAAATTCACTGAACTGGTTTCAAGTGATCTGCCTGCCTCAGCCTCCCAGCTGCACGGGAGGCCGAGGCAGGGGAATCACTTGAACCTGAAAGGCAGAGATTGCAGTGAGCCAAGATCAGGCCACTGCACTCAACCTGGTGACAGAGTGAGACTCCGTCTCAAAAAAAAAGTGGCAGGATGCAGTGGCTTGGCCTGTAATCCTAGTGCTTTGGGAGGCCAAGGCAGGCAGATCACTTGAAACCAGGAGTTTAGGACCAGCCTGGCCAACAAGGTGAAACCCTGTCTCTACCAAAAATACAAAGAATTAGCCATGTGTGGTGGTGCACGTCTGTAATTCCAGCTACTCAGGAGGCTGAGGCATGAGAATCGCTTGATTTCAGGAGGCTGAGGTTGCAGTGAGGCAAGATCGCAATAGTGCACTGCAGCCAGGTGACAGAGCAAGACTCCATCTCAAAAACACATAAAAAAACAAAAAGCAAAGAAAAAACCCAATCACATCTCTAGCTTCATGATACAGAAATGCCATTAAAGGTGTCTCTAGAAAAAAAGTAAAAGAAGATATCAAGATGGGGAAGAAATATCAATTAAGGGAAAGGGTATCTTGCCAGTTAATGAAGGGAATTTCACGTATTTTGATTTGATCTCACATTCCATTTTTTTCTGTTTTAAAAAGCATAATCGCCAAGCAATTTCACATCTACAATTCTTTCCTACGGAAATAGAAGAATGCTAGGATATGTGTAAGAAAATTTTACTGCTGCCTTATTTAATGACAAACACTGAAGATTACTAAGTATAGCTAAGGAAATGGCTAAATAAATTGGTATGTCTGTATTATGGAACACTCTGCAGCCATTTAAAAAAATAATAATGTTAGGAAGCTCATGTGCTGCCATGGAATAATGATAACATTCTTGTGCTTTAAAAAAAAAAAAAGTGTACAGAGAGAGAAAGGTCTGGAAGACTGCATCTTAGGAATATGACTGGTAAGTGACACAGTAAGAATTAACTAGCCAGAGGCAATAAGAGATGTAACCTGCACGGATTACTTTCAGTTTTGAATCATTAAGAGTTGCTTCCCCAAACATACATGTATTACTTTTATAATATAAAAATGAAATCAAAAACTTTTTTGTCCTGTATCTTCACATTTTTCTAGATATGATGCTTGGCTTATATGAAAACCTAGGTTGCCCTTGATTGTGATAATTTTCACAATCAAGAGCAACCTAATTCTCTGATTGAGGCTGTTTTTACTGCCTTTCAAGTATCTTATCTGAATTCTTCAATACTAGTCCTCATGAACACATTGGAAGAAAGTAATCGCTCTCTACACCTATTTCACTAGAGCATTTCTTCCACCCTAAAAAACTACTAGACGGTGGCTCACATACATAATCCCAGCACTTTGGGAGGCCAAGGCAAGTGGATCACTTGAGCTCAGGAGTTCCGAGACCAGCCTGGGCAACATGGCGAAACCCTGTTTCTATAAAAAATACAAGAACTAGCCAGGAGTAGTGGTGCACACCTGTAGTTCCAGCCACTTGGAAGGCTGAGGTGGGAGGATTGCTTGAGCTCAAGACGCAGAGGCTGCAATGAGCAGAGATCACATCATTGCACTTCAGCCTGGATGAAAGAGGGAGATCCTGTCTTAAAAAAATAAAAAATACTAGACACATTATATAATAAAAGAGTCAGTGTAACACTAAGAGTCCATATAGCACTGAGAGGATATAGCAATCCAAAATGTATCAAACAACAAAGCTGTAAAATATGCAAAGAAAAATCACTATAAATGAATGAGAAAGATAAATCCATAATTATTATCAGAGACCCCACTCTCAATAATCAAAAGAACTAGGCCGAAAAATCAGCAAGGACAAAGAAGAACTCAGCACCACCACGAACCTATAAAATCTAATCAACATTTATACAGCACTTCACCCAACAAGAGAACATATATTTGTTCTAAGGTCAATAGCAGAAAATATCCAAACACATGGAAACTAAACAACACACTTATAAATGACCTATTGGTCAAAGAGTAAGTTTCAAAGAAAATAAAAATTACATTGAACTAAATGAAAATTAAAATGAAATACACCAAAATCTATGGGATACAACTAAGGCAATGTTGAGACAAAAATGTAATTGCTTTAAATGCATACGCTAGGAAACAGAAAAAGTTCCCAATAATCTAAGCTCCACCTCAAACACTTAGCAAAATAAACTCAAAGCAAGTGAAGGAAGGAAATAATAAAAAGCATAAATAAATAAAATTGAAAACAGAAAAGCAAGAAAGAAAAATCAGTAAAACAAAGAATGGGTCTTTAACGAGATCAATAAAATTGACAAACCTCTAGCAAGACTGACCAAAAAGGCGAGGACACACACACACCCCACACCACACACAATTAGCAACAACGGGAATGCAACAGGAGATATCACTACAGATCCTGCAGACATCAAATGGATAATAAGGAAACACTGTAAACTCTACATTTATTAATTCAGCAAGTTAGATGAAACGGGCCACTTCTTCAAAAAACACAAACTACCACAACTTACACATACAAAACACATCACTTGAATAGCCCTATAAATATTCAGGAAATGAAATGCATAATCTAAAAACTCCCAAAAAAGAAATCTCTAGGCCCATATGGTTTCATTGTAAAATTCTGCCAAACGTTTAAAGAATTAAAAACAATTCTATATAATCTCTTTCAGAAAACAGGAAAATTTCCAACTGATTTTAAAGTAATGCTACCCTGATACCAAAACCAGACCAAAGCAGACAAAAAAAGAAAACTACAGACCAATATTGCTCATGAACATACAAACAAAAATCCTTAACAAAATATTAGCAAATAAAATTCAGCAATATATATATTTTAAAAAGATCAAGTAGACTCTATTCTAGGAATACAAGGCTGGTTCAATATTTAAATATTAATCAAGGCAATGCACCATATTTATAGGCTGAAGAAGAAAAATCACATGGTCACATCAATTGGTACAGAAAAGCACTGGACGAAATACAATACTCATTCACTGTTTAAAAAAAAAAAAAACTTAGAAAAACTGTAATAAGATTACTTTCTCAACTTGATTTTTTATATCTACGTAAAATATATAGCTTTCCCCCTAAGTTAAGGAACAAGGTAAGGATGTTCCCTCTCACCCATTTTACTTAATATAGTGCTAGAAATTCTAGCCAGTGTAATAAGGCAGAAGGAAATAAAAGGCATACATATTAAAATGAAGAAATCAAACTGTTACTATTTGTAGACAACATGACTAGCTACACAGAAAATAAATTCCAAGGAAATGATAAGGAAAAAACCTCTTAAATTTAGCAATGTTGGAAGATACACTCATACACACACACACACACACACACACACACACACACCCAATGGTATTTCCATATACTAATAATGAACACAGAAACCAAAATTTAAACTATTATACCATTTACAATTGCTCCCCCCTCAAAAAAATAACGTATTTACAAATAATTTTAACAAAACAAGTACTAGACTTGTATGCTGAAAACTACATAACAGCAGCAAAAGAAATAAAGACTGAGTTCCCCAGGCTGAGAGGGCAAGCACAGCTGCCGGCCTCTGAGGAGGAAAGGCAGTGGTGGGCAGCGGCAGGCAGTCACAGCACCAAGTATAGCCAAATGCCCCTCCCATCTCTCCTCCACCCACCCCGCACCACCTGCAAGTCCTCAGCTCCACCCACCACTCCAAGTCTTACCTGACCATCTACCTGCCCACTGTCCCTGTGACCACGGCATGGGGAAACTGATGAGTCAAAGAGAGTGGAGCCTGACCACTTGACCTACTTACCCTGCTGTCTATTTCTGTAAGAGTTTACTTTTCTAAGAACCTTTGTATATACAACTTTTTATTACAGCTGTCTCCAATGAACGTTTGATCCTAAGAAGGCTCTCTGGAATTTTGGGGGGTTTTGGTTTTGGCTTTTCTTTCTTCTTCTTTTCTTTAAAGACAGGCTGGAAGACCCAGGCTGGAATACAGAGGCGCAATCACGGCTCACTGTAACCTGGAACTCCTAGGCTCAAGTGATCCTTCTGCTTCAGCCTCCCCAAGTAGCTGGGACTACAGGTGCAGGTCACCTCACTAGGCAAGGTTTTTGGTTTTTGTTTGTTTGCTTTGTTCATTTTTTGTTGAGACGGGGGACTCACCACGTTGTCCAGAAGTCTTTTTACTCCCTCCTTGTTGGCTTTAGGATTTCGGATACCCCTGCTGCTTTAGGCTTCCGGAGGGCCTTCTGGGCCCCACCTTAATGAGGCAGCTACCTAGTAAGTCTGACATGGCCGTCTGTCAGTGGCCCACCGCTCCAGTCTCTCTCCATGTTGCATCCCGCCCAACAGGAAGGAAAAGACACTGCATTCAGCAGTGGGAGGTACTCTCCACATAAAGTGACTTCCCCTGGTGCTTCCCAGCCACCCCTATGACCCGGTGACAGACTTGGGAGAGCAGCTGAGTCCCTCACCTTTCAGTTGTAGCAATCCCACACTCCTACCCCAGGGGGTTAGGGAGGAGTTCCATGACCTCCTGGACGGGGACTTCATCCTTTCCAGTTTGCTGTCCCAGCAGGAGTCAGTAGGCATCACCGTGTCCTCGCTGGCGTCAACCAATTGTCCTCCCCACCGAGCAGCATCCCCATCAGCGCTGGCCACTGGCCACTTTGGCTATCCATGCAGGCTGGGGACATCCAGGTGTGGGACTGAGCAGCAGTGGCCTCCTTTACAGCCAGCCAGGAGTTTCGACCCCTCCCAGAGCTCCCTTCAACCTGGAGGACTTCAACAACGTGAGCCTCCTGTGCGGCTTCATGGCTGGGCTCCCGCGTCCAGAATTTAACCCCTATACACTCCACCGCAGCCAGCAGACTGATGGACAAGTTCCATGTGGACAGCCTCGCGGAGGGCCTCTGGGAGCTAGTTCGGCAGCTCGCTAGTCTTCAGTGTTACCAAAGGCAGCCCTGGCAGTACTCACCCAGCACTGGAGGCACCTTACAGCCACAGGCTCTGCACGGCTGGCCCATGGAGGCCCACCTGGGCACAGGGCCCCCTCTCAGCAGCGCCCAAAAGCAAATTCCCCCCAGGCAACAGCTCCCCAACAGGACTATTCCCAACCTGGTTCCCTGCTGAGCAGCAGGGTCTGTCACCCTGTGCTGCTGCTCCTCTGGAAGCAGCACTCAGCCCAACTTCCCACTCTTCCTGCCCGACCAGATGCAGCCACAGGTCCCGCTGCTCCATTACCAAGAGCTCACAGCACCCTGTTCCTGCATCCCAGAGGAGCACAAGCCAAAAAGGACCACTATCCACACTTGCAATTACACAGGCAGCAGTAAAACCTACACAGAGAGCGCTCGCCTCAAGACACACCTGCAAACCTACACAGATGAGAAACCTTACCACAGGGACTGGGATGTCCATGAGTGGAAACCTGTCCTCTCAGATGAACTGACCAGGCACTACCACCAACACACAGGGAACAGCCCATTCCAGTACCAGAAGTGCAACCCTGCATTTTCCAGGTCAGACCGCTCTGCCTTCCACATGACGCACTTTTAAATCACAAACAGTGGATATGACCCATACTGCCAGAAGAGAATTCAGTAGCTTTACCTTTGACACTGTCTCCCCAATGAGAGGAAGAGCCCACCTAGGAAGCACTTCATTCATGGTTAAGTGCCCAACTGAGTCAACTTATGAATGAATAATCAGGAAAAATTAGGCTACAGTAAGTAATCAAGTGTGGTATACTGGCTGGCAGTGGTGGCTCATGCCTGTAATCCTAGCACTTTGACAGGCTGAGACAGGTGGATTCTTAAGATCAGGAGTTCGAGACCAGCCTGGCCGACATGATGAAACCCTGTCTCTACAAAAGTACACACACACACACAAAAAATAGCCAGGCATGATGGTGCATGTCTGTAATCCCCGCTGCTCAAGAGTCTGAGGCAGGAGAATTGCTTGAACTTGGGAGGTGGAGGTTGCAGTAAGCCACTGCAGTCCAGCCTGGACAACAGAGTGAGACCCTGTCTCAAAAACAAACAAACAAACAAGACTGTGTGGTATTGGCAAGAGACAGACACATAGATCAATGGAACAGAATGGAGAACCAGGAAAGACAGCCACACAAATAGGCTCAACTGACTTTGTGCAAAGGTACAAAAGCAATTACATGGAAAAAAAGATGGCCATTTCAACAAATAATGCTTGGGCAATTGGCTCTCCATAGGAAAAAAAAAAAAAAAAAATCTGAACCCAAGTCTTGCACCCAAAGCTCAGCAAAGAGTTCTTAGACTTAACACCAAAAGCACTGCCACAAAAGAAAAACTTGATAAATTGTACATCATTATTTCAGAAACTGCTCTCAGACACAGTGTGCGGGTGTGCTCTTTGTGAAATTCCACCATGGCGTACCATGGCCAGGTCCAGAAAGTACAGAGTGTTATGGTGCAGGCCCATCAACCTCATCTTCAGATACTTACAAAATGATTTTGATGATTATATGAACCTCATATTAGATGATGCAGAAGAGATTCATTCTAAAACCAAGTCAAGAAAACAACTGGGTCATCATGCTAAAAGGAGATAATATTACTCTGCTACAAAGTGTCTCCAACTAGAAATGATCAATGAAGTGAGAAATTGCTGAGAAGGATACATTTTGATTTTTAGATGTCCTTTGTCCAGTATCAACATTTATTCATATTGTTTTGATTACCTTTATGTTATTACAAGATGTCAATAAATGCTATGGGATTGTTTGTATTAAAAAAAAATTCTACGTCATTAAAATTAAAATATTTTCCCCTGCAAACAACCACATTAAGCTGATAAAAAGACAAGCTACACAGTGGGAGAAAATATTAGCAAACAACAAATCTGCCAAAGGACTAGCATATTTAAAGTACTCTCGAAAGCAACAGTAGAGGCCAGGCACACTGGCTCACAATTGTAATACCAGCACCTTGGAAAGCTGAGGCAGAAAGATGGCTTGAGGCCACGAGTTCAAGACCAGCCTAGACAAGACAGCGAGACCCCCATCTCTACAAAAAATTTAAAAGCTAGCCAGGAGTGATGGCATGTGCCTCTAGTCTCAGCTACTTGGGAGGCTGAGAGGAAAGAATTGCTTACACCCAGAAGGCTGAGGCTGTAGTGAGCGATGTTCATGTCACTGCACTCAAGACTGGATGAGAAAGCAAGACGCTGCTTCAACAACAACAACAAAAAAGTTAATACAAGCAATCCTATTAGAAATAGACAAAAGACTTGGAAAAACATTTCACTGAAGACATTATTAGTCATTTGGAATATACAATTTAAGACCACCCTGGGGCATCACAACATACCTATCAGAATGAATAAAATTAAAAGTAGTATCAACACCAAATGCCAATGAGGTGCAGAGAAAATGAATCATCCCTCATCCACTACAAATAGGAATAAAAAATGGTACATCCAGGCCAGGCATGTTGGCTCACACCTGTAATCCTAGCAGTTTGGCAGGCCGAGCCGGGCGCATCACTTGAGGTCAGGAGTTGAAGACCAGCCTGGCCAACATAGTGAAACCCCGTGTCTACCAAAAATATAAAAAATTAGCTGGGTGTGGTGATGTGTGCCTGTAATTATAGTTACTTGAGAGGCTGAGGCAGGAGAATCACTTGAACCAGGAAGGCAGAGGTTGCTGTGAGCCAGGATCAAGCCACTGCACTCTAGCCTGGGCGACAGAATGAGACTCCATATCAAAAAAAAAAAAAAAAAAAAATTCATCCACACTGGAAAACAGGGCAGCAATATCTGAAAAATATCTTAAAAACTAAACATGCAACAGCCATACAACTCTGCAAGAGCACTCCTGGGCATTTATTCCAGAGAAAAGAAGACTATGTTCACATAAAAAAGTTAAAAAATAAAAAAAAAACGTGGCTGGGTGCAGTGGTGCATGCCTGTAATCCCAGCACTTTGGGAGGTTGAAATGGGTGGATTACCTGAGGTCAGGAGTTTGAGATCAGCCTAGCCAACATGGAGAAACTCTGTCTCTACTAAAAATACAAAAATTAGCCAGGCATGGTAGTGGGTGCCTGTAATCCCAGCTACTTAGGAGGCTGAGGCAGGAAACTTGCTTGAACCCGGGATGGGGAGGTTGCAGTGAGCCAAGATCATGCCACTGCACTCCAGCCTGGGCAACAGAGAGAGACACCGGGGGAAAAAAAAAAAAAAAAGACAACAACAACAAAAAACCTGTGCACAAAGTTTCATAGCAGCCTTATTTGAGATAGCCAAAAACTGGAAATAACCCAGGTGTTTTTCAACAGGTAAATAAAAAACTTGTGATATTTTCATACACAATAAAAGTGAACAAACTTGATAAAAACACCTTGGATAAATCTCCAGAGAATCATGCTGAATGAAAAAAAAAAAAAGCCAATCCTTATGGTGACTCTAGATAACCTCAGGCTAATCACACACCTCCGCGAGGTGGCAACGACCCATTCAAACGTCTACCATACCAACTTTTGATGACAGTCACTCTGTCTACCATGGTGACCATGGATGACAGGAATGAGGGTTTGATTCAGGAGTGAGAGCCTAAGAAATGGCTACCACATCCAAGGAAGGCAGCAAGCATGCAAATTACCCACTCCCAAATCAGGAAGTAGTGACAAAAAATAATGCAGGACTCACTCAAGGCCCTTTGAGTTTTTTTTTCTTTCTAAAAAATTTTTTAAATTTATAATATAAAATTTAAGAAAAAAGAAAAAAGCCAATCCAAAGGTTATATACTATATCATTCCATTTATGGAGCATTCTTCAAATGACAAAATTACAGAGATCAAAGAACAGATTAGTGGCTGACAGGGTTAAAGAAGAAGTGGGGGAAGGAGGAAACTAGGTGTGGCTACAAAAGAGCAACAAACATGAGGAATCCTGGAAGTGACAGAAAAGTTCTGTATCTTCACTGTATCAATGTCAATATCCTAGTTCTAACATTGTACTGTAGTTTTTCCATATATCACCATTGAGGGGAACTGGATAAAGTACAGACAGGATCTTTCTGCATTATTTATACAACTACATGTGAATCTACAATTATCTCAAAATAAAAAGTTTGGTTTTTTAAAAAAAATGGTAGAAGTTCCATCTGAAGTAGCATTTATGGCCAGGCATTGCGGCTCCTGCTTATAATCTCAGCACTTTGGGACAGGGAGGCAGAAGGATCACTGGAGGCCAGGAGTTTGAGATCAGTCTGATCAACATACTGAGACCCCATCTCTATGTAAAAGAAAAAGGAGGAGAGGGAGAGGGAGAGGAATGAGGTGGGGGAAGGGAAGGAGGGAGAGAGGGAGAGGGAGAGAGAGAAGGAGCATTTATACAACAGCTTCCAGACAATACAATACTGTATCTGAAAACTGGTCGTTAGGATTCTTGGCATTTGTCTTGAAAAAAAAAAAAGAAGAAATGAGTCTTATTTTGGGCAGCCAAAAATCATCACTTGGAAGCACACTTTGTCATTAGAGGCACAAAAGGGCACGTTCCTAATCAACAGGACATATTCAATCTACAGTTAGTAGCACAGTTATCTGTCACTCCCCAAAACCAGTTATCCAACAAGAATTCTGAGTCCCAAACTAGGCTGAAATAAAATACAGGTACCTCCTCCTTTCAAAAGATCCACTTTAGGAACAACCAGATTTATTCCCAAAACAATGCACTGGTGTACCAAAACATGTTTTATCTTTCAAAGGACCTCTTTGTAGCATGCTTCCTCAGCACATTTTAAAGGAACCTTCTGATTAAAACTCCACTTAGCTCTTCTTTTTCAGAATCTCATCAGCCTAAGCCATGTGTACCACTCTACCATGGGACCAGGTAACTCAATTTCACAAGGGAAGACACTGAGGCTTAGTTACATGGCCTGCTCAGGATCCTGTCTCCTAACTCCTATACCAATACTCTTGTTCAAGTCCATTATTTCTGCAATTCCAACTTTAAACAACTACTCTGGTGGGATTCTCTTCCATTTAGACCTTACACTATACAGAGACTGTAAAACTGAACCCTGCAGGACACAGCCCTCATGAAATCCAGAGACAGAGGCACTTTGGACAGCTGCTTTCAAATACTGGTGAGGAAGACCCAGGTCCATCACGCTGTGAAATGGGAGAGAAGAACAGGCCCTTCAGGCAGGAGCTGGCCACATTCTCTTTCCAGCCCTGTCCCTCAGTGGACATTTGTCTTCACCAACTATCTCACCTATGTGTTGGCTTTTTTACCTTCAGTAAAACAGCAGCAACAACAAAAAATTATTTACTTCCTCTTCAATTAAAGAAAGAGTACAACGAAATGACGTAACTGTTCACGTTCCTCAAAAATGAAGCATAAAGTATACATGTGGCTGGACAATCATAACAACCATCCCAGGACCATCCTTCTTCGGGGTTCGTATTCTTTTCAGTATTTACCACCCCTCTGCAATGGAAGGGGACAGTTTTAAGAGATTCACTGATTTGCCTGAAGTCACAGAGTTTGACCTGTGTCTCATCTGTTTCTAAATCCTTGCATAGTCTTCTGGGTGTCACATGCTGCTATTCCTAATCATTAGGAATTCATTAGGGAATACAGGGAAAGAAAAGACTTAATTTCTAAAGTCAAGTAGGCCAGCGTTTTTCTACATCAACAATACCTGGCATTTTAAATGGAATTAATTCTTTGTTGCAAGGGGCTGTCCTGTAGGATATTTAGCAGCATCCTGGGACTCTAACCACAAGAGGCCAGTAGCATTCCCCTCCGCCAACCTGGGACAACCAAAAATGTCTCCAAATGCTGTCAGATGTCCCCTAGGGAACTCAAGTGCCTGTGGTTAAAAACCACTGTGCTTTACATATAACATACAAATATGTGGAAACGGAAACAACCTACAAGGAAAACTTTAGAGAAGGCCTAATTCTCCTCAAATATCTGAAATATTTCCACGTAAAAACAGGAATGGATTTGGCATACCAGGGAGCAGACCTATACCCAGTGGGTTGAAGGTACATAACAATAAAATCAGCTAACATCTATGCTTCCTATGTGCCACGTACTGTTCAGTACACTTTGCAGTATTATTTTATTTAGTCCTCACAATAACCCTGAGAGGTCAGTAGTACTGGCTCCACTTTACAGGTGAAAAAACTGAGGCTCAGAAGTGTTAAAGAATTTGCCCAAGGACCAAGAGCTAATAGCAAAAGGCAGAACTCGTACTCAAACCAAGGTCCAATACTGAGCCCAAGCTCTCAACTGCCAAGTATTATGACCATAACAAATTAAGGATTTTACCTCAGTAAAATAAAACAAAGAACTTTTTGACTTAAAAACTGTTTCTTTCATAAGGAGATTTCTCGAAGAACTAAAAGCAGAACTACCATATGATCCAGCACTTCCACTACTGGGTATCTACCCAAGGAAAAGACATCATTATACAAAAAAGACATCTGTACTTGTATGCTTATTGCAGCACTATTCACAATACCAAAGTGATTAAACTAACCTAAGTGTCCACCAATGGTTGATTGGATAAAGAAAATATGGTATATATACACTATGGAATACTACACAGCCATAAAATAAGAATGAAATCAGGCTGGGCATGATGATTCATGCCTGTAATCCCAGCATTTGGAGTGGCTGAGGCAGGTGCACTGCTTGAGTCCAGGGGTTCAAGACCAGCCTGGGCAACATAAGACAGGAATCCATGTCTATGAAAAAATGTTTAAAAATCAGCCGGGTGCTGCGGTACACATCTACAGTCCCAGGTACTTGGCAAGCTGACGTGAGAGGATCACCTGAGCCCAGAGGTTGAGGCTGTAGAAAAGAAAAGAAAGAGAAAGAAAGAAAACAAAAAAGAGAGAGCGCATTTATACAACAGCTTCCAAACAATGTAATACTGTATCTGAAAATTGGTCATTAGGATTCTTGGTGTTTATCTTTTTAGTGACATACTAAAAAGGTATTAGTGAGACACTGTCTCAACAAAAAAAAAAAAAAAAAAATAGAATAAAATAATATCCTTTGCAGAAACATGGAGCTAGAGGCCATTATCCTAAGCAAACTAATTCAGGAACAGAAAATCAAATACTGCATGTTCTTATTTATAAGCGGGAGCTGAGCAATGGATACACGTGGACATAAACATGGAAATAACAAACACTGCGGACTGGAAAAGGAGTAAGATTGAGGGAGGTTGAAAAATTACCTATTGGGCACAATGTTTGCTATTTGGATAATGGGTACACTAGAAGCCCAGTCCCCACCAGTATGCAATATATCCATGTTACAAACATGCACATGCATCTGATTCTAAAGTAAAAAAAAGTTGTTTTAAAAAAAAAACAACTGTTTATGTAGCAAACAATGATTTCCGCAGCCACCATCTCAATCCTATCTGTCCAGATCAGAAACGCCTGCCTTCATAACTTTCAGGGAAGTCTCTGTTCTGAACTCCACTGAGCCCCTGTACAACACTGAATCCTTCCTATTTCAAGTTACTCAAACTTACTAACTTCCTACTTAGATGCTTCCATGAGAGCAGGGGCAATCAGCTTCTCACATATATACTCCCCGACAAAGCCTTGCACATACTAGGGCTCAATAAACACTTTCTGAATAAATGTTCCGGAGGCAGAAAGCCTCCAGTACTACCTCTACCCTCCAAAGCCCACACCATGAGAGATGTTTAAGCAAGCACCTTTAAGAGATGTGATTCTTGCATTTAAGCTGAAGACGTTATTGGATATGCTCTGAGTTTTTTTCCAACTCTGAGAATCTGAGTCAGGAAAAGGCAGAAAGGGACAGATGAGTGACAACACAGCCTGCTGGCTACATCTTCTACCAAGCTACCAAGGACTCCCTTGACTATGATCAGAAACCATGTGTCAGGGACTACATCTATTTATGTGCATATCTATATGTACATACTTACATGTACACGTATACATACACACATATACATGTGTATCTGCAAATGCATATCTATCAGTTCCCTCTGTAAGAAATTAAGCAGACAAGTGAGGCACGGCGGCTCACACCTGTAATCCCAGCCCTTTGGGAGGCCAAGGCAGGCAGATCACTTGAGGTTAGGAGTTTGATACCAGCCTGGCCAACATGGTGAAACGCTGTCTCTACTAAAAATACAAAAATTAGCTGGGCATGAAGGCAGGCACTTGTAATCCCAGCTACTCAGGAGGCTGAGGCAGGAGAGTGGTTTTGAACCTGGGAGGCAGAGGTTGCAGTGAGCAGAGATTGCACCTCTGCACTCCAGCCTTACAGAGTGATGCTCTGTNAAAAAAAAAAAAAAAACCCAGAAAGAAATTAAGCAGACAAACAGCTACAAGGTTTCTGAGGCCCTGGGCTACACAGGGCCTCAGAAGCCAGTACAGGATGTACAAAAAATTAAGAGTCTCTTTCTTTCTTCCCCTGGTATATGAACCAGGTAAGGCAAATAATGCTCTACAGTAACGCTCCTTATAAAATACCAGCACACCTACTGCCAACCAGTTCTACATCCCACAGGTATCAGCGTCTGACACCCTTTCAAGAAAGTGCCAAGTAGCCAAGCCCTGTTCTTGGAAGAAATGGTAGCTCCTATGTGCAAGATGCTTTGAAAAGATGCTCACAGATAGTGGAGGGAGAGAGAAGCAGCATCTTTTGGAACATTAAATATTAAATTGGAGTCCCCCTGTCAAGAGAAAAATCCCTAAATAGAACTAGGTTTCTTTTAGAAAGCCCAGGTTTCCAGGCTATACTTCCATTTCTCTTTAAGAGAAAAAAAAGGAAAAAAAAAAGGTTATGCCTACTGTTTATAGAAAACAGAAGCCCATCTTATTACCATATCCAGCTAGTGCCAAGTTCTCTGAGCTAACTTGGGGGTAAAGTGGATGGAGAGCTGGCTGAAAATGCCACAGAGCAATCAAGCAAACACTTTGCCCAAGGGTCAAACTAAGTGGAACAGTTGTTGACGGAAAAGTCGTGGCATAAACCATTGTGGTCTCTCCTTAACTTTCTCAATGTTTTTGAGCAGGAGAGAGAGGAGAGGAACCACCAACACAAGTTCTTCCTACCATCACTAGGTTTCTCACCACTGTACCTGGGATATTCTGGTTCTTTCCTTCCTAACCTTCTAACTCCATCGATGGCATGGCATCTTCTGCCCATTATGTGCAACCAATCACCACCCAAGAGAGGCAGAGATCTAACTATCCAAACAAAATGCATTCAGACAAATGATAAAACAAGAACCAGTGAAAAATGAAACACATCAGCACCACCCAGGAAACTCCCAAGACCAACCACGATCACTCTCCTTCAATTTACAGACAGGTTTTTCCCTTTTCTCCTGACTATTTACTCTCCCAACTTGGGATAACCACCAGTCAGAAGCTTTTAAATGCATGTATCTCGTTCTAGGGGGCTAGGTGTAAAACAGCGCCAACTGGAAACCCGCGCCATTTAAGCGATGTGGGTTTAAGTGGGGCCTATTTTTTTGTTAAGGTACCTTTGTAGAGCAAAAAGTGGGCTTGGAAGCCTGCAGTTTAGCGCTTGTCACCAATCCCTTTTCTAAGGTAAAGGCAATTAGGCCCATGACTGTTAAAAATCTATCTCAAAGCTCTTGTTCTGCGCACATCACAGTCACGGTTGAAAACAAACACAGAATTTTAAAATTTATTTATCCACACCCAAGGACAAGTGTGAGGGCAGCCGAGAAATCATGGCGACAGAAACAGCCGGTGTCCAAGGGGGCAGCTGCTTCTGAGACCTGTTTTGAGACAGGACTGAGAACCAACCCGAGGTACTTTTCTCTCCCAATGTCTCTCCCTCGGTTCATTCATCATATTTCGGTCCAACAAACTGTTTTTCTCCTTTGAGAGGTTTATGGGGAGGGCAAGAGGGACTGAAGGGAAGCGAGGGGGCGACGCCAGGGATTTGTTGCTACACGTAAAGCCGGAAAACGTGCAGATGTTTACTACCAGCGCTCTGGAGACGCCGAGCGCAGCGCGCAGCTGAGCGCTCCCCTCGGACCCCGACCCCGCCTCCCCCACCGTTGGTGCGCTTTCGGCTTTGGAGGCGACGCGCCACCTGCCTTGCCCGACGCGCTCGCCGGACACCGAGCACCTCAGCCAGCACCGCGCGGACCCCCAGGACAGCAGCTCCGACTCCCCTCAGCCCCCGCGCCCACCCCGCGCGCCGCCCACTCCAAGTTACCTCGGAGGCCCGGGTTGTCGTCTCTGGCCCGAATCTTTCGGATTTTGACTGGGCGCCCGCTCAGGGTGGACAGGACCAGACGTTGGCGCAAGAAGTTGCACCCCGCGTAGCTGAGGGAGTGCGCCTGAGTCGCCATGTGCGCGCCCACCGCAGAGAAGTGGGCAGCCCAAGAGCGGCGACTTCGGACAGACGCGGGACTCGTGACCCCGGCGGTGGTGGTGGCGGCGACACCGACGGCGGCGGCGCGGGCTGCCTCCCACAGCCCCGACGCGTCCACGTGGTTTGGAACAGGAAGACGGAGAGACCAGACACCGGGTCAGAGGGGAGCGGGGCGGAGCCAGTGGCCACCTCCCCGCCTCCCCGCCAGGCCGAGGCGGCCCCTGCGCCGGGCCGCGCCGCTATTGGCCCGCGCAGGATCAGGGCGGTGCCCGCGCCGCGCCTCCATTGGCTTGCGCTGAAGCTGGGCGGTGCCCAAGCCGCGCGGCCGTTGGTCCGTAGAGGAGCTAGGCGGTGCCTGGGCCCTGGCAACAGCGCGCGGCTGGAGGGAAAGCGTGAGGGTGGCCCGGGAACCCCGGCGCGGGACTTGCCAGTCGGGGCAATCTCCTATGGGTACCTCCTGGTGTGGTAGCAAGGGGAGATGGCGGACTGATACTGATAGCTACGAGGTGATGGATTCTTAGCATCACTACTTACGGCAACTACTGGGGAGAAGATGCTATTATCTACCCCACCTCTTTCTTACTATGAGACAAAACAGGGTTGGCGCTTTACCGTATCGCAGGGATGCTGCTCAGCGCACTGCCGGCGCAGTCCCCCAGCTCCATGCTGTAACCTTGCAAGGCAGAGCCTTCATGTCTTACTCGTGGAGAAGGGCTCGAGGAATATTGCAAAGCTTACAGTGGCAGCCTGTACTGAGACACGAATCCTCCGACAGCAGGCCTTTGCTTAAGAGACACCTCTTTGCCGCTTTCTCAGGGGCCCCTTCGTTTATCGTCACTGCGTTTCATCCCTAGTCAAGTCCTCCTACCTCGCATGCCTCAAGACAGATAGTTGTAATAACTTCACACACACACACACATTTCCCTCTTTCCCGTCCTCCTCCAATCCTGCACAAGAAAATGTTACCAAACGTTGGATTATTTTACTTCCCTACTCAAAAACCTTCTAAAATTTACAGTTAATTAACAAATGACTACACAAGTAGGAGTACAATGTCGTAGTAATGTGGGTTTGTAGCCATTCTTGGATAACACTTACCAGACCATGAGTTCCAGAATGCATGGGGGTGCGCGCGGGGGTGTCTGAAAGAGGTGGGAGCTTGAGTAAGATTAAAGGATGTAGCTAGCCTTATGTAAACAACAGTGCTCTATAAAGTGGCAGATTAGTAGAGATGTAGGCAGAATTTAATAGAATCTCTGAAGTCCATTGAGAGAGGTTAGTAATCCATTTATATTAATGCCATGTCTGGAGATTGCCTTTTAGGGAGCTCACATTGGTCGTGTAGGGAGCGTTGGAAAAGGTCCAGGACCCCTGAGGGCCTCTCCTGATTGCTGTTGTGGGGATTGTGAAAGCAAGGAGAAAAGCTATCACACCAGGAATGGATCTTTTGTATATCATCTCATTTAAATATGCAACAACTTTAAGAAAACTGTTATCCTCTGTAACAGACCCTGTCAGTTCCCTGTTCATATTCTTTCAGCTGTCACTATTTTCAGTCCAAGCCTCCTTAATTTTCTTCCACCAGCACCTATATCTCTTTGAGTGAAGGTATTTTCCACCTGCAGGCAGGGAACTCAGCAGGCCAACAGTAATGGGAAATTAATGCCCCTCAGAGTCTTCAACAAATTACTGACTGGAGTTGATATACAAATACTTATAAATACCCCAGCTCCCTTGACCCTTGGATGAGAAATCTCTGCGATATCGATTCTGCAGTGTTGTCCCCAAGGAGTTTTAAGCTTTAGTTGCTCACAGTGGTCACTTGCTTAAGTACATTTTACCAGTTTCTTTCCTTTACCTGTATCACTTCCCAGATCCCTTCTGAGATGTCCTGGAATTTGCTCCCAAAGAAACTACTTGCATTCACATTATTTTAGGGTCTTCTGGACACCCCCAAACTAAATCATGATTTAAAATTTGAGAGCTGAGGTTCAGAAAGAATAAATGACCTGCCTAAAATGACTATTAGCTGGTAAATGGCAGAACCAGAATAAAAAACCATTCTCACCTGCCCGGTGGCTCACACCTATAATCCCAACACTTTGGGAAGCGGAGGTAGGCAAATCACCTGAGGTTGGGAAATCACCTGAGGTCAGGAGCTGGCGATCAGCCAGGCCAAAATAGGGAATCCTGTCTCCACTAAAAATACAAAAATTAACCTGGTATGGTGGCACATGCCTGTGATCCCAGCTACTCTGGCACATGCCTGTGATCCCAGCTACTCGGGAGGCTGAGACACAATAATTACTTGAACCTGGGAGGTGGAGGTTGCAGTGAGCCAAGATCACGCCACTATACTTTAGCCTGGGCAACAGAATGAGACTCTCCCAAAATAACCAAAACACACTCTCTCTCTCTCTCTCTCCCCCCCTCCCTCCCCCAACATCCCCCACCTCCTTAAATTGAAGTTTCTATCTGGTTCTATCACATAGAGAGCACTAGCTGTTCCTGCTGACAATCAGCATCAACCACCAGTGAGGGTACTGAGCAAGCATTCAGATGATTCCAGTCCCCAGCCAGCCTCTGACCATTCTTTGGAGCCATCCTAGCTGATGCCATGTGGAGCACAGATGAGCTGTCCCCACTGAGTCCTTCCCAAATTGCATATCCATAAACTAAATAAAAATAATTGTTACTTTTGAAGCTATGAGTTTGGGAGTGGTTTGTTGCATAGTAATAAATAACTGAAACAGACTCAGTGTGGTGCTTTTGTATTGTTTCAGCTCAGGTAAACTGTAACTACATATTCCTGAATTCCCTTCCCTGCATAATTCTGGGTTAGCAAGCCACAAGAAACATCTTGCATAAGATTATTGAAGGCCTGTTGAGAGTAAGGCTCTATGCTAAGGGCTTTACATATACACAGTCTCATTTGGTCCTCACACTGATCAATGCAAAAGTTGGATAATAAATCAATAGAGATTTATGATACAATCTCTCTACTTTTGTTTATATTTGAAATTGTTCATTATAAATTGTTTGTTCATTATAAATTGTTCATTATAAATTTTTATATAATTTTTTACACTAAATGATAAATTGTATATACTTGCTTCGTAATTGCTTTCACAAATACTTCCATGTTAATAAATACAAGAGTCTATTTGACTCAGCCACAAGGCATTGTATCTAGGGGCCACAGAAGAAATGAATTATTCTCAGTCCACAGAGAAAGTTGCTCAAGATCACACTTCTGCCACACTTCTGCCCACCCTGCTATCTCATCATCACCTTTGTTCAAACCATCATAGGCACAAGGTCTTTTTTCCACCTTGGTTTAAAACTAATGCTTACACTGTTCCAGCTTTAGGATGAATTTCTGTGTTCAGTGCTCTTCCTCTGAGCCACATGTAGTCACAGCTACATTTTTACATACATACCCTTTAATAATGTGTTTATCTGGCAGCCTCTCTAACAACACTTTATGAGCCAGTGAGAGCAGGGACTGTGTCCTATCATTTAGAGCAGAAATATCATCTTACAATTGTATCCCCGGTACTTACCACCTAGTAAGATTTCAATAAAAGTGTGACTAGAATTGATTACTTGATGAATTAATTGAAAAACACATGGTTAAGGCTGGGCACTGTGGCTCACACTTGTAATCCACCACTTTGGAAGGCACTTGAGGCCAGGAGTTTGAGACCAGCCTGGCCAACATGGTGAAACCCTGTCTCAACTAAAAATACAAAAAATTAACTGAGCTTGGTAGCGGGCACCTGTAATCCCACCTATTCAGGAGGCTGAGGCAGGAGAATCACTTAAACCCAGGAGGCAGAGGTTGCAGTCAGCTGAGATACCACCATTGAACACCAGCCTGGGCAAAAAGGAGGGAAACTCTGTCTCAAGAAAAAAAAAAGAAGGAAAGAAAAAGAAAAAAAAAGAAAAACACATGGCTAGACTAAATCAGTAAACTCAAGCATCTAAATCATTGGTCCTAAAACATTACCATGCATCATGATTGCCTAGAAGGCTGTTTTGTTTCTTTTTTTTTTTTTTTTTTGAGACAGAATCTTACTCTCACCCATGCTAGAGTGCAATGTCATGATCTTCCCTCAGTGAAACCTCTGTCTCCTGACTTCAAGTGATCCTCTTGCCTCAGCCTTCCTAGTAGCTGGGACTATAAGCGCATGGCACCAGCCTAGGCTAATTTTTGTATTTTTACTAGAGACAGGGTTTCACCATGTTGGTCAGGGCTGACTTGAACTCCTGAGCTCAGGCAATCTGCTTACCTCGGCCTCCCAAAGTGCTAGGATTACAGGCATGAGCCACCATGCCCGGCCGAAGGCTTGTTAAGACACAGATCTCTGGGTCTCATTCCCAGTTTCCACAGGATGCCTGGGGTAAAACTTGAGAATTTACATTTCTAACTGCTTCCCTAGAGACATTAATGCTTCTGGCCTTAGGACCACACTTTGAGAAGCTTTAAAATTTTTAAAAACAAACAAAAGATCTATGGGATGCTTTCAATATACACATAATGGGTATCCCAGGAACGGAGAGAAAGAAGGGGGTAGGGCCAAGAGCAGCAGCTCACACCCGTAATTCTAGCACTTTGGGAGGCCAAGGCAGACATTTCACTTGAGGCCAGGAGTTGGAGACCAGCCAGACCAACATGACAAAATCTTGTCTCTATTAAAAATACAAAAATTAGTTGAGCGTGGTGGTACACACATGTAATCCCAGCTAGCTACTCTCAAGGCTGAGGCAGAGGAATCACTGAAACCCAGGAAGTGGAGGTTGCAGTGAGCCGAGATCATGCCACTATACTCCAGCCTGGGTGACAGAGTAAGACCCTGTCAAAGGAAAGGAAAGGAAACGGGAAGGAAGTGGGAAGGGGGAAGAGGGAAGGCGTAAAAGGAAGAGCAGGGAAGGAAAGTAGGAAGGGAGGGAGGGAGGGAAAAAAGAAAGAAGAAAAGAAAATGGGAAAAGATACTTCAGGTAAACAGAAACCAATAGAGAGCTAGAGAGGCTATACTGATACCAGACAAACTAGATTTTAAGACAAACATAGTTACAATAGACCAAAAAAAAGGGATGTTATATAAAAATAAAAAATCAACTTGTCAAAAACACAGCCACAAACATATACCACCTACCAATAAAGCCCCAAAATATGTCAAACAAAAACGGGCAAAATTGAAGGGAAAAACAGATAATTGTACAATCACAATAGCTGGAGACTTCAATGTTCCAATCTCAATAATGAATAAAACAACCAGACAGAAAATAAATAATAAATTAGAAGATTTGAAGGAATTCTATATATCAACACCCAACAGAGGTATACAAAACACACCACCCAACAACAGCAGAATGAACATGCTTCCCAAGTGTACACAGTGTATTCTCTAGGATAGAGTTGTGTTAGGCCAAAAACATGTCTCGGTAATATTTTTCTTTTAAATTGAAACTATACAAAGTATTGTCTCTGACCACAGTGGAATGAAAATAGAAATTAATAACAAAATCATTTGAAAAACTTACAAAAAATTGTTCCAAGAAGAAATTACAAGAGAAATTAGAAAATACTTTCAGACAAAGATGAATCAAAATAAAACATAGCAAAGCTTATGGATGTAGCAAAAGCAGTGTTCAGAGGAAAATTTATAGTTGCAAACGCCTACTTTAAAAAAGAATAAAGAATATCTCAAGTCAAAAACTATTATCCTATCTTTTTTCACTTCGTCTAATTTTTTTCTTTGTGTGTGTGTGTGTGTGTGTGTGTGTGTATGTGTGTGTGTGTGACAGAGTGCTCGCTCTATCACCCAGGCTGGAGTACAGTGGCACAATCTCAGCTCACTGCAACCTCCACCTTTCAGGTTCAAGCGATTCTTCTGCCTCAGCCTCCCAACTGGCTGGGGCTACAGGCACGCACCACCACACCCAGATAATTTTTTTTATTTTTAATAGAGATGGGTTTCACCATGTTAGCCAGAATGGTCTCTACCTCCTGACCTTATGATCCACCCACCTCAGCCTCCCAAATTATTGGGATTACAGGCATGAGCTACTGTGATATTGTGCTGGCCTAGAGCCAGAACCGGAGCAAAACTATTTTATAAAATGCAAAACTGTTTTTAGATAAGTTGAAATGGCTGCCCCATTCTCCTTACAATAACTACTGTCCTTGGCCTCTGTAAATAGAACTGCTAGTTTGTTCTTCTAAACTATGTAAAGCTGTTTACCTTTTCTTATCAGTAACTGCCAGAATTGCTAGCCTTTGCTTACCGGCAA
>NW_016107542.1:3137009-3146833 GCF_001604975.1 Cebus imitator | reverse complement strand
AGAGACGGGGTTTCACCATGTTGACCAGGATGGTCTTGATCTCTTGACCTCATGATCCACCCGCCTTGGCCTCCCAAAGTGCTGGGATTACAGGCTTGAGCCACCGCGCCCAGCCCTTCGTTCATCTGTCAATGGACACTGAGGTTGCCACCAAATCTTGGCTATTGTGACTAGTGCGGCAACAAACGTAGGAGTGCACATTATCTCTTCAATACACTGATTTCTTTTCTTTTGGGTACACACCTGGCAGTGGAATCGCTGAATGGCATGGTAGTTGTATTTTTAGTTTGTTGAATAACCTCTAAAGTGTTCTCCAGAGTGCATTATACTAATTTACCTTCCTACCAGCAGTGTATGAGGGTTCCCTTTTTTCCACATTCTCACCAACATTTATCATTGCCTGGCTTTTGGATAGAAGCCATTCTAACTGGGCTAAGATGGCATCTCATTGTAGTTTTGATTTGCATTTCTCTGATGATCAATTGTGTTGAGCACCGTTTGATATACCTGTTTGCGGTTTTTCTTTGTTTGTTTGATGGAGTCTCTGTTGCCCAGGCTGGAGTGCAGTGGTGTGATCTTGGCTCACTACAACCTTGGTTCCCCAGGTTCAAGTGATTCTCCGGCCTTGGCCTTCCAAGTAGCTGTGATTACAGGCACTGGCCATCACGCCCAGCTAATGTTGTATTTTTAATAGAGACAGGGTTTCACCATGTTGGCCAGTCTGGTCTCAAACGCCTGACCTTGAGTGATCTGCCCACCTCCGCCTCCCAAAGTGCTGGGATTACAGGTATGAGCCACCATGCCAGGCCCCTGTTTGCTGTCTTGAGAAATATTTATTCAGATCATTTGCCCATTTTTTAATAGGATTATTAGAATTTTTCCTGTACAGTTGTTTGAGCTCCTTATACATTCTGGTGATTAATTAGTTGTCAGATAAACAGTGTAGCTTGCAAATATTTTCTCCCATTCTGGGTTGTCTCTTCACTTTGTTGACTGTTTTCTTTGCCGTGCTGAAGATTTCACCGTGAAGTGATCACATTTGTCTATTTTTGCTTTGGTTGCCTGAGCTTGTGGGGTATTACTCAAGAAATCTTTGCCCAGTATAATGTACTGGAGAATGTTTTTATGATTTTTTTGGTCTTTTTTTTTTCTATTTGCATTTCTCTGATGATCAATTATGTTGAGCACCTTTTCATATACCTGTTTGCTGTCTTTGTTTGTTTTTGAGACAGAGTCTCTCTGTCACCCAGGCTGGAGTGTAGTGGCGAGATCTTGGCTCACTACAGCCTCTGCCTCCTGGGTTCATGCAATTCTCTAGCTACAGCCTTCAGAGTAGCTGGGATTACAGGTGCATGCCACCACACCCCACTAATTTTTTTAAAATATTTTTAGTAGAGAATGGGTTTCAATATGGCCAAACTAGTCTCAAACTCCTGGCCTCCAGTGATCCACCACCTCAGTCTCCCAAAGTGCTGGGATTACAGGTGTGAGCCAATGCACCCATCCTTGATTTAAGCCTTTAATTAATTTTTTTTTTTTTGACAGAATCTCACTCTGTCACCCAGGCTGGAGTGCAGTGGCATGCTCATGACTCACTGTAGCCTCAACTTCCTGGGTTCTAGCAATCCTCCAATGTTAGCCTCCCTATTAGCTGGGACTACAGATGCATACCACCATGCTGAGCTAATTTTTATATTTTGTTATAGAGATGGGGTTTTGCGATGTTACACAGGCTGGTCTCAAACTCCTGAGCTCAAGTGAATGGCCCATCTTGGCCTCACAGGCGTGAGGCACCACTCCCAGCCTTTAATCCATTTTTCTTTGATTTTTGTAAATGGCAAGAGATAGAGATCTAGTTTCATTCTTTTGCATATGGATATCCAATTTTCTCAGCACCATTTATTGAAGGGACTGTCCTTTCCAAATGTACGTTCTTGGCAACTTTGTCAAAAATAAGTTTACCATAGATGTGTGGATTTATCTCTGGATTCTCTGCTCTGTTCTACTGATCTATGTGTCTGTTTTTATGCCAATACCATGCCATTTTGGTTACTGTAGCTCTGTAGTGTAATTTGAAGTCAGGTAATTGTGCTTCCTCCAGTTTTGTTTTTTTTTTGCTTAGGACAGCTTTGGCTATTCTGGGTTTTTTGTGGTTCAATATATATTTTTTTTTAATTTTTATAGGTAGGTAGTACATGTATATATGAGGAACAGGAGAAGTTTCAATACAGGCATGCAATGTGAATAATCACATCGTGGAGAATAGGGTACTCATCCTATTCTCAAGCATTTTATTCTTTGTGTTATTTCACAAACAAAACAATTATACTGTTTTAGTTATTTTTAAATGTAAAATTAAATTATTATTGACTATAGTCACCTTGTTGTGCTACCAAATAGTAGCTCTTACTCATTCTTTCTATTTTTTTGGTACACATTTATCATTCCTACCTGCCCCCTATTATCCCTACCCTCTCTATGTTTTCCAGCCTCGGTAATCATCCTTCTACTCTGTATTTCCAGGAGTTCAATTGTTTTGATTGTTGACTTCCACAAATAGGTGAGAACATGTGATGTTTGTCTTTCTGTGTCTGGCTTATTTCACTTAACATAGTGATCTCCAGTCCCATCCATGTTGTTGCAAATGACAGGATTTCATTCTTTTTTATGGCTGAATAGTGCTATATTGTGTATATGTGTCACATTGTCTTCCTCTATTCATCTGTTGATGAACACTTGGATTGTTTTCAAATTTTACCTATTGTGAATAGTGCTGCAACAAATATTGGAGTGTAGATATTACTTTGATATGCTGATTTCCTTTCTTTTGGATATACATGCAGCAGCAAGATTGCTGGATCATATGATAGCTCTATTTTTAGATTTTTGATGCACCTCCAAACTGTTCCCCATAGAGGTTGCACTAATTTATATTCCCACCAACAGTGTACTAGGGTTCCATTTTCTCTACATTCTCACCACCATTTGTTATTGCCTGTATTTTGGATATAAGCCATTTTAACTGGGATGATATGATATCTCAAAATGGAGAGTTTGCAAATATTTTCTCTCACTCTTTGTGTTGTCTCTTCACTTTGTGAATTGTTTCCTTTGCTGTGCAGAAGATTTTTAACTTGATATGACCTCATTTTTGCTTTGGTTGCCTGTGCTTGTAGATTACTACTCAAGAAATTTTTGCCCAACCAATGTCCTGGAGATATTCCCCAATGGTTTCTGTAGTCATTTCATAGTTTGAGGTCTTAGATATAAGTCTTTAATACATTTTGATTTGGCTTTTCTATACGGTGAGAAAAAGCAGCCTAGTTTTACTCTTCTGCATGTTGATATCCAGGTTGCCCAGCACAATTTTTTGAAGAGATTGTCTTTTCCCCAGTGTATGTTCTTGGCACCTTTATTGAAAATGAGTTCACTGTAGGATTAATAGATTTGTTTCTGGGTTCTCTATTCTGTTCTATTGGTCCATGTGTCTGTTTTTATGCAAGTACCATGCCATTTTGGTTACTATAGCTCTGCAGTATAATTAATTTTTTAAAATTTTTATTTCTTTTCTTTTCTTTTTGAAACAGAGTTTTGCTCTCTCACCCAGGCTAGAGTGCAGTGGCATGATCTCAGCTCGCTGCAATCTCCACCTCCTGAGTTCAAGCAATTCTGAGAATCTTGTTCTCTTTCCTTACTTTCTCCCAAACTAATGGAGTCTCTCTCTCTCTCTGTACTGAGCCACCTGGAGTTGCAGGTGTAGTGAGGCAAGCACCCATGTGGCCACCAGCACTGGTACTGTGCTGGGTCAGACCCGAACCCAGCACAGCACTGGGTCTTACCCAAGACCACTACTGTCTGGCTACCACTTACCTTCATTCAAGAGCCTGGACCTCTTCGGTCAGCAGGTGGTGAAGCCAACCAGGCTTATGTCCTTTCCTTCAACATGGTAAATTCCCCCAGGCCCCAGGTGGGTCCATTGGTGCCATCCCAGGACCAGGGACTAGAGTCAAATACCTTAGCAGTCTACCTGGTGTTCTACTGTACTGTGGCTGAGCTGGCACTCAAACCTCAAGATGCACTGCTTCCCACTCTTCCCTCTACTTTCCACAGGCAGAGTAGCCTCACCCTGTGGCCACCACAAGCCCACAGGAGTACTGCCAGGCTACCACCCATGTTCTCTTAGGGCCCAAGGTCTCTTCAGTCAGCTTGTGGAGAATGCTGCGTGGCCTGGGACTCACCCTTCAGGGCAGTGGGCTCCCCAGTGGTCCAGGACAGGCCCAGAAATGCCATCCAAGAGACCAGTCATGGAATCAGGGAACTCAAGAGCCAGTTTGGTGCTGTAATCCCCCTGTGACTGAGCTGGTACCTAAGGTATAAGAAAAAGTTCCCTTTGTGCTTGGTGAATTAGAAGTATATTTAAAAGCACTTCCTGTCTGTGCCAGGGTGGTATGTGGCCCATACCATGCAACAGAGATGCTCAGGCTGTGCCCTCGGGATGACCAAGTGGGAGACAGCAGCACCAGAGGTGGCAGAGACCCCCAACATCAGCTCTTTGGGAAGTGGAGCACTGATGATGTGCAGATCAATGACATTTCCCTGCAGGATTATATTGCAGTGAGGAAGTATGTCAAGTACCTGCCTCACAGTGTAGGGCGGTTGCTGCCAAGCATTTCCACAAAACACAGTGCCCTATCGTGGAGCGCCTCACTAACTCCATGATGATGCACGGCCACAACCATGACAAGAAGCCTATGACCATGCACATTGTCAAGCATGCCTTCGAGCTCATCCACCTGCCCAAGAGTGAGAATACTCTTCAAGTCCTGGTGAATGCCATCAACAGTGATCCCTGGGAGGTCTCCACATGCATTGGGCGAGCCAAGACCATGAGATGACATACTGTGGCTACGTCCCCCCTGCACAGCATGAATCGAGCCATCTGGCTGCTCTGCACAGGCACCTGTGAGGCTTCCTTAACATCAAAACCACTGCTGAGTACCTGGAAGATGAGCTCATCAATGCCACCAAGGGCTCCTCCAACTTCTATGTCATCAAGAAGGATGAGCTAGAGCATTTGGCCAAGTCCAATCACTGATTTCCAGCTGCTACCCAATAAACTTTTCTGCCCTCTGCCCTTTGGGGTGGCCCCACCAAGGAGGAGGAGGAGGAGGAAGAGGAGGAGGAGGAGGAGGAAGAGGAGGAGGAGGAGGAGGAGGAGGAGGAGAAGGAGGAGGAGGAGGAGGAGATGTACATTTTTCTCAAGCAAAAGGAGTTTCTTCCCATAGCCACCACAACCAGAAGTGTGCTGAGTCTCACCTGAAACAAACAAGTCTTAAAGTTTCACTCAAGAACCATGGTGTACTACCTAAGTATTGCGGCTGGTTATCAGGGCCCAAGGGCTCTTTAGTTAGCATGCAATGGGTCCTGCCAAAACTGGGTCCTACCCTTCAAGGCAGTAGGTTCTCTTCTGACCCAGGATATGTCTAGAAATATTTTCCAAGGGGACTCAAAACTCTGACTGTTGCCCTATTCTACTATAGCTGGTATAGTATCGAAGATGCAAAACAAAGTCCTCTTTACTCTTCTATCTCCTCTCCTCAAGCAGAAGGAAAAAGTATCTTGGAGCTGTGAGCTGTGCACCCTGGGGTTGGGGGAGGGGTGGTGCAAGCACTTTCTTAGCCATCCTGGCTGGTGTCTCAGTAGGTTGCAAGCACCTCCAGTCCACTGACTCTGGGCTCAGTTCAGCCATAGGCATTGCCTAGGAGTTGCAGTCCTTGTGGTCTAGACTGCCTATCAGGTTTATGTAGGACCCCAGAGCACTTTAGCCCATGGTGAGAGGGTTGCTGGAACTAGCATTCAAACCACTCAGGACAATTCCCCTCTTGCTCCCGCCATTAGCAGATGTCAGCTGAGTTCAGCCTAGTTTGGCTATGATACGACACCACTGAATTCAGTGCAATGTCTCATAGTGCTGTGCTTTCCCTCTCCCAAGTGTACAGATTCTCTGCACCAGGCAGCTGCTGCCAGGGGATGGGGGAGAGGTGACATCAGCAATGCAAGACTATCTCTCCTATTCTGAGTGCTTCTTTCAGCAATATATAGTCAAAACCAGATTTGGGGAGAGTTCATCTGATTTTTGGTTCTTACTAGGGTGCTTCTTTTGTGTAGATAATTGTTAAATTGGTGGCCTTGTGGGGGAGGGAGAAGATTGGAGGAGGCTTCTATTCAGCCATCTTGGTCCACCTCCTCTTACACCACCTTAAGAAACAAGAACAAGACTGGGTGCAGTGGCTCTCGCCTGTAAACCCAGCACTTTGGGACATGGATCACCTGAGATCAGGAGATCGAGACCATTCTTGAGTGGATCACCTGAGGTCAGGAGTTTGAGACAAGCCTGGCCAACATGGCGAAACCCTCTCTCCACTAAAAATACAAAATTTAGCCAGATGTGGTGGCATGCACCTGTAGACCCAGTTACTTGGGAGGGTGAGACGAGAATTGCTTGAACCCGGGAGGTGGAGGTTGCAGCTAGCTGAGAGAGTGTCACTGCACTTCAGCCTGGATGACAGAGAGAGACTCCCTCTCAAAAAAAGAAAAAAAGAAACAACAACAAGCATTGGTGAAGATATGGAGAAATTGGAACCTTTATACATTGTTGGAGGAAATGTAAAATGGTGTAGCCCCTATGGAAACAATATGGCAGTTCTTAAAAAGTAAAAAATACAATTTCCAAATGACTCAGCAACTCTGCTCCTAAGGTATATACCAAAAAGCTTGAAAAATATATGTTCCCAAAAATCTTGCACAATAATGTGCATAAACGCCGTATTCATAACTTTCAAAAAGCAGAAACAACCCAAATGCCCATAAACTGAAGAATGGATAAATACAATGTAATATATACATACAATGAATTCGGTCATAAAAAACAATAAAGTATTAATATACCTACAATACAGATGGACCTTGAAAACATTATACTAATTTAAAGAAGCCAGACACAAAAGGCCACGTATTAAATGATTCCATTTACATGAGCTATACAGAATAGGCAAATCTATAAAGATTCCAGGGGATGGGGTGTAGAGGAAACTGGGAACAACAGAGTTTCATTTTGGAGTAACAAAAATGTTCCCGAATTAAGAAAGTAATCCTTGTTGCACAACATCGTGACTATACTAAAAAAAAAAAAAAATCCTACCATCTGAGGATCAGGGGAAAAAAATAATAAATAAATAAACAACACCTCTCCATTGTATACTTTGAAATGTTTAAAATTGTGAATTACATGTTGTGTGAATTTTTTTTTTTTTTTTTGAGACGGAATCTTACAAGCCCAAGCTGAAGCAAAGCAGGGTGATCTTGGCTTACTGCAACCTCTGCCTCCCCGGTTCAAGTGATTCTCCTGTCTCAGCCTCCTGAATACGCTGGGATTGTAGGCACAGGCCACCACACCCAGCTAATTTTTTTTTTTTTTAGTAGAGATGGATTTTTGCCACGTTGGCTAGGCTGGTCTCAAACTCCTAACCTCAGCCATCTGCCCAACTTGGCCTCCCAAAGTGCTGGGATTACAGGCGTGAGCCACCATACCAAGCCTGTTGTGTGAATTTTATCTCAATAAAAAATTGTAATTTGGAGGTTAAAAAAATAAAATAGGAGGCCGGGTGCAGTGGCTCACGCCTGCAATCCCAGTGCTTTGGGAGGCCAAGGTGGACCGATCACGAGGTCAGGAGATCGAGACCATCCTGGCTATGGTGAAACCCCATCTCTACTAAAAATACAAAAAATTAGCCAGGCTGGTCGCACGCGCCTGTGGTCTCAGCTACTCGGGAGGCTAAGGCGGAGGAATCGCTTGAATGCAGGAGGCGGAGGTTGCAGTGACCCGAGATTGCTCCGCTGCACTCCAGCCTGGTGACAGAGCAAGACTCCATCTCAAAAAAATAAAATAAATTAAATTAAATAAAATAGGAAAAATAATGCCTAACCTAATACTGGAACATAAGAAATGCTAGATAAATAATATATTGAATAAGTAAATCAAACTTTAATGAAGTAAATTATTACCATGGGGTTGCTTTCCGTATTTAAAAGTTGCTGCATTTGATACTGCCAGAGAAATCCTGGATTTGACTTATACATGTGGCATTAAGTTACACATTTTGTTATGACAATAATGAAAAAAGGAAAGAACAAATGCTAGATATACTTTACATCAAGAAGTTCCTATTTTCAAGAAAGAAGGAAAGTTCACCTGTTGAAATTGTTTTTGTTCCTCCACATAGCTGACAACCTCAGAAATAAAAGTTCTACTGTCATTGTCACATATGTTCATGGTAATTACAGAAGGTATGTCTTTTTCCTTTTTTTTTTTTGAGGCAGAGTCTCACTCAATCACTCAGGCTAGAGTGCAGCGAGGCAATCTCAGCTCACTGCAACCTCGGACTTCCAGGTTCAAGCAATTCTGCCTCAGTCTCCAGAATAGGTGGGATAACAGCCACATGCCACTATGTGTTGCTAATTTTTGTTTTTGTTTTTGTTTAGCAGAGACAGGGGTTTTGTCATGTTGGCAAGGCTGGTCTCGACTCCTGAACTCAAGTGATCCACCCACCTTGGCCTTCCAAAGTGCTAGGATTACAGGTGTGAGCTAGCACACCTGGCCGAAAGGTATTTTTTTTCTTGTTTCAGATTTCAAGACCCTTCTAAGTACACTCTGGGCTTAAGGTATATTTCTCTATTTAAAGAAAGCCAGGCCACGTGTGGTGGCTCATGCCTGTACTCCCAACACTTTGGGAGGCCGAGGTGGGCAGATCACCTAAGGTCAGGAGTTTGAGACCAGCCTGGCCAACATAGCAAAATCCTGTCCCTACAAAAAATACAAAAGTTATCCAGGTGTGGTGGCAGGTACCTGTAATCCAGCTGGCAGGCTGAAGCAAAGAAAAAAAGATAGTTCAAAAAAAGGGAAAGAATGTTGAAACAGAAAGAGAGAAAGAAAGGAAAGAAAGAAAAAGAAAGAAAGAAAGAAGAAAAGAGAGAAAAAGAAAGGAAGGAAGGAAGGAAGGAAGGAGAGAGAGAGAAAGGAAGAAGAAAGAGAAAGAAAGGAAGGAAGGAAGAAAGAAAGAAAAAGGAAGGAAAAGAAAAGAAGGAAGGAAGGTCAAAAAGAAAGTTCAAAAGAAAGAAAGTTTATGACTAGATGCGGTGGCTCATGCTTGTTATCCCAGCACTTAGGGAGTCCAAGTCGGGTGGATCACGATGTAAAGAGATCAAGACCATCCTGGCTAATATGGTGAAACCCTGTCTCTACTAAAAAATACAAAAATTAGCAGGGCGTGGTGGCATATGCCCAGCTGCTTGGGAGGCTGAGGCAGAAGAATTGCTGGAACCTGGGAGGCGAAGGTTGCAGCGAGCCAAGATAGCTCCACTGCACTCCGGCCTGATGACAAAGCAAGATTCCATCTCAAAAAGAAGAAAAGAAAAGGAAGTTCAACATAAAGACAGAAAGAATGTTCAAAAGAAAGAAAGAGGCCAGGCACAGTGGCTCATGCCTGTAATCCTAGCATTTTGAGAGGCCAAGGAGGGTGGATTGCTTGAGCTCAAAAATTCGAGACCAGCCTGGGCAACATGGTGAAACTGTCTCTACTAAACTACATAAAATCAGCTGGGCATGGCAGCGTGCGCCTGTAAGCCCAGCTACTCGGGAGGCTGAGACAGGAGAAGGCTTGAACCTGGGAGGCAGAGATTGCAGTGAGCCAAGATCACATCATTGAGCCGAGATCACACCACTGCCCTCCAGCCTGGGTGACAGAGGGAGGCTCCATCTCAAAAAA
>NW_016107542.1:3114650-3136119 GCF_001604975.1 Cebus imitator | reverse complement strand
CCTCCGCCTCCTGGGTTCAAGCAATTCTCCTGCCTCAGCCTCCTGAGTAGCTGGGATTACAGGCACGCGCCACCATGCCCAGCTAATTTTTTTTGTAGCTTTAGTAGAGACGGGGTTTCACCGTGTTGACCAGGATGATCTCGATCTCTTGACCTCGTGATCCACCCGCCTCGGCCTCCCAAAGTGCTGGGATTACAGGCGTGAGCCACCGCGCCCAGCCGGAGAAATGTTCTTTACTCTGTTTACTAATTCAAATGCTGGTCTCTTCTGGAAACATTCTCACAGACACACTCACAAAAAATGTTGTTTCTGAGACAGGGTCTCTTGCTCTGTCTCCCATGCTGGAGTGCAATGGCACAATCTCGGCTCACTGCTGCCTTGACCTCCTGGGATCAAGCAATTCTCCTACCTCAGCCTCCTGAGTACCTGGAACTACAGGCATGTGCCACTATGCCCCGCTATTAATAAATCTTTTTTTTTTTTTGTATTTTTTGTAGAGACAAGGTTTCACCATGTTGCCAAGGCTAGTCTCGAACTCCTGAGCTCAAGCAATCCACCTGCCTCAGCATCCCAAAGTGCTGGGATTATAGGCATGAGCCACCATGCCGGGCCATCAACCCAGTCAAGCTGACACATAAAATAAACCATCACAATACGGGTCAAATCATTTTGCATTCTCTCCTGCAACATAGGAAGTTGCCTCTTTTTCCACAATCTCACTAAAAAAGTATATCATTTAACATTCGCATTTTTGCCAATCTGACAAGTGATAAACAAGATTTCTATGTATTTATCATTGACCAAAAACTCTTTCTCTCAAAAAAGAAAAGGACATAATTTGAAAATATAGTACAGCTCTCTGAACTGAATACATTTTGATTTATGCAAATGTCACTACATATTCACATTTTTTTCATTTTTTTCTAGCCTGGTGAAGACTTGTTCACAGATCAGCATCAGTCTGAAGAACATAGAAATCATTGCTCTGGCCAGTGCTTCTCAGCTACACAGATAAAATAATAATATTTGTAAGCACTCTGGGGTCGAAGGGTGAGGATGCTCATCACCGAAGACAGCAGTCTGACCACCCCAAGACTCTGCCTCGCCACCCCAAAGAGAAGACCTTTCATACTTCCACACATCTGGAATCCATACCTGTTGCAAAGCTCTCTATTAGAAAACCAACCCAGTCTATGATACATGGATTCTTGTTAGTGTCCATCTCAGAAGTGTGCGTTTTCCTTACGTTGAGTTAGGACTACATCCCTTTCTGGGGACTGTAGCCTTTTGTTCTCTAACTGCAGTAATGCTGAAACAACTTAAGAGGACAAAGACCAAATTGTTTTCAAGCCCCATGAAGCATTTCAAAAGTTCTGGTCACATCTAAATTTTTCCTTTTTTTTTTTTTTTGAGATGGAGTTTTGCTGTGTTACCCAAGCTGGAGTGTAGTGGTGCAATCTCAGCTCACTGCAACCTCTGCCTCTCGGGTTCAAGTAATTCTCCTGCCTCAGCCTCCCAAGTAGCTGGGATTATAGGTACCTGACACCATGCCTGGCTAATTTTTTTGTATTTTTAGTAGAGATGTGGTTTCACCATGTTGGCCAGGCTGGTTTTGACCTCCTAACCTCAAATGATCCGCCCGTCTTGGCCTCCCAAAGTTCTGGTATTACAGGTGTGAGCCAACACGTCCGGAGCACACCTAATTTTTTTTTAATTATAAATTATATGCTATCTATAATATCAATATTTTTATTTGCCCAATAAAATAAGGCCTGTGCACTATGCTGCCTATCTGATTTTAGTTGTGACTATGTGTTTTGCTTTGGCCAATGAAATGTGAGAAGTTACTTGTGTCACTTTCATGCTGAATCTCTTTTCCTTTGTCATGGCAACCAGTGTTTTTCCAGTTAGCTGCTCCATCCACCTGGGTCTTGGAGTAGGAACCACTGTATTGCAGCAACCAACTCGCCATGGACAAGCAGCCAGAGTGAGAAATAAACCGAGGTTGTTTCAAGCTACTGAAACTTGGGAGTTGCTTGTTAGTGTAACATAACCTAGCCTATTTGACTAATAAAGCAGAGTCTTTAATTTGGCTATATGTTATGGAGACCCCAGGTTTTGATGCAATTGAAGACATTGGAAAAGTATTATCTTTGAAATAGGACAGAGGTACCAAATGATTACTCTGTACTGAGAGAAAAACATGTATGGTCTGTGGAATTAGTATCAGCTTACAGGGCAATTAAGTTGTTAACTATTCATGGAATCATAGGTGTTCAGAGCTTGAGGGATCTTGGAGATAACCAAGCATAATACTCTATTCAACACATAGCTCCCCTATACACCATAGCCAGAGGGTGGTCTTCTAGGGTCTTATTGGAAACCCTCATGGATAGACAGCTTATGCCACAAGAGGCAGTGTGCTCCATTTCCTGGCAACTCTGTTTAAATATGCTTTTTTGTGTAGCAAGTTGACTTATTTCTTCCTCTTATTGCAATGTATTGGTTATGGGAGCAAACTTAACCCTTCATGCTATAAAGCCCTAATATGCCACCTTCTCATTGTACACTATTCCTCAATGTCATTCAGACCACTGTCTTTTCCAGTCATTGACCTGGGGTCCACCTGTAAGTCTGGTAGACCATTCTTCAGTCGAATAAAAAAGACTCTTCCAGCCAGGCGCAGTGGCTCATGCCTGTAACCCCAGTACTTTGGGAGGCCGAGGCAGGCGGATCACCTGAGGACCGGAGTTCGAGACCAACATGATAAACATGGAGAAACCCCTTTTCTACTAAAAATACAAAAAGTAGACAGGTGTGGTGGTGTGCACCTGTAATCTCAGCTACTTGGAAGACTGAGGCAGGAGAATCGCTTGAACCTGGGAGACGGAGGTCACAGTGGGCCGAGATCCCACCATTCCACTGCAGCCTGGGCAATAAGAGTGAAACTTTGTCTCAAAAAAAAAACAAGACTTTGCATTTGGCATGCACTGTTCTCTACTCCCCACCCTTGTCCTGCCCCCAACTCCACCACCTTCCAAACTGGTTGCTGATAAAATGGAAGCCCTAGCACAGTAAAGCAAACCCATAAAAGACACCTTTGACAGTTGTCTAAGAAATCAAAGCCGGCCGAGCGTAGTGGCTCACGCCTGTAATCCAAGCACTTTGGAGGCCAAGGCAGGCGGATCACCTGAGGTCGGGAGTTCAAGACCAGCCTGACCAACATGCTGAAACCCTGTTTTTAAAAAAAAAAAAATTTTTAATAAAAAAATAAAATAAAAAGAAATCAAAGCCACATCAAGAAGAATGGCTAGGGCTGGGCGTGGTGGCTCACGCCTGTAACCCCAGCACTTTGGGAGGCCGAGGCGGGTGGATCACGAGGTCAAGAGATCAAGACCATCCTGGTCAACAAGGCGAAACCCCGTCTCTACTAAAAATACAAAAAATCAGCTGGGCATGGTGGCACGTGCCTGTAATCCCAGCTACTCAGGAGGCTGAGGCAGGAGAATTGCCTGAACCCAGGAGGCGGAGGTTGCGGTGAGCCGAGATCGCGCCATTGCACTCCAGCCTGGGTAACGAGAGCGAAACTCCGTCTCAAAAAAAAAAGAAAAAGAAAAGAAGAATGGCTAATAGTTAGGTATGGAAATGTAATAATAATAAAAAAAGACAATTCTCTGAATATTCCCTTCAGGGAGAAGTATTGGAACAATGGGTTTATTGTATAATTTCAGCCGAATTAGTTTTAGGACCAAGGCAGTCTGAAACCAGAAAAGAGAAACCAGATGCGGTGAATTCCAGGAAATATCAACATGTGTGTACTTCTTAGAGGGAAATTTCCAGGGATTTCTTGGAACATTTTGTAACTTCTGTGCTTACATATGTTTAGCGTATGTAAGGCAAAAGCTTACCCCAAAGATATTTAGAAATTAACACAGTATTTTTTTTTCTTAAGAAAAATGTGTCCTATTTTCTCCTGATTTATAAAAATACTGCATTATCATAAAAAGTTTAGAAAACGCCGGGCGCTGTGGCTCATGCCTGTAATCCCAGCACTTTGGGAGGCTGAGGTGGGCGGATCACCTGAGGTCAGGAGTTCGAGACCAGCCTGACCAATATGGTGAAACCCTGTCTTAAAAAATATGTATAAAAAAGAAAAAGAAAAAATAAAATAAATAGCAAATATATTTTTTTAAAAAGTTTAGAAAACACAGAAAATTATACAAATGTAGAAACTAAATCAGTCAAATACTCTTATAATAAATTCTTTGTATTATTCAATAGATAACGGTATACCTATTAATGATCACATTTGATGTAAAAAAAATTATGGAGCCAGGTACAGTGGCATAAACCTACAGTACCAACTATTCAGGAAGCAGAGACAGTAAGGTTGCTTGAACCCAGGAACTCAATGCTGTAATGCACTATGATCATACCTATGAGTAGCCACTACACTCCAGCCTGGGCACATTGTAAGACCCCATTTCTAAAAATAAAAAATTTTTAAACTAGGTTGAAAATTACTTTGGTTGTGTTCTTAAATTTCGTTGAATACAATTTAAGATTCTTAGAAATTTAGCTCTCTTCCTCCTCCTAGAATTATATGTTAATTTCTTGATCTTACCACGAGGAAATCAAGAATCATAAACTCCATGACTGTTTCATAGCTGATCAAAATGTCAAAAAGGATTTCTAGCTAGGCTTTTTTCAGTGGCCCATAGAAAATATTTACAGTCATTTCAAACTCAACATGTTTAAAAACTGAGTTTTTCTTCCAATAAATTTGAGGTTGTTCCCAGTCATGCCATTCTTTTTGGAAAAGACAGGTAATCCTATTTTTCTGGCCCACCAGACTTACAACATCAATGCCCCTGTCTCTCTTCTTATCAACATATTCAAGGGCCTGGTGTAGAGGCTTATACCTGTAATACCAGCACTTTGGGAAGCCAAGGCAGGAGGATCGCTTGAAGCCAGGAGTTGGAGACCAGCCCGGGCAACATAGCAAGACCCCATCTCTACAAAAAATTAAAAATTAGCAGGAAATGGTGGTGTGCACCTGTCGTCCCAGCAACTTGAGAGACTGAGGCAGAAGGATAACTTGAGCTCAGGAGTTGGAGGTACTGGTAAGCTATGATCGTGCCATTGTACTCCAGCCTGGGTGACAGAACAAGACCTTGTCTCTAAATAAATAAATAGATAAACAAATAAGTCATATTAAAGAAGATAGCAATTCTTTTTGGGCAGGTGGTGACAGAGTCTCACTGGAGACTACACTTACAGGCTGGAGTATAATGGTGTGATCTCACTGCAACTTCTGTCTCCCAGGTTCAAGTTATTCTCTTGCTTCAGCCTCCTGAGTAGTTGGGGCTACAGGTATGTGCCACCATGCCTGACTAATTTTTGTATTTTTAGTGGAGATGGGGTTTCACCATGTTGGCCAGACTGATCTCAAACTCCTGACCTCAAGTGATCTACCTGCCTCAGCCTCCCAAAGTGCTAGGATTACAGGCGTGAGCCACCCCACCAAGCCAAAGAAGATAGCAATTCTGTTGATTCTTTCTTTAAACTTTCTATAGGATTTGAGCCCTCCCTTTGAAATTTCATGCCACAGCCTTAGGCCTTATCAACTGGGAAGCTATTCATTAAGTAGAACAAGAATTAATCTCCATCCAGCTGCCTTCATTATTCTTCCGAAAGCATCCGTATATTTTCAATCCTTTTGTTCTTTACAATATGTGTTAGCGCCAAACTGCTTTCTGACTCAAATCAAAACTCTTTGGCCTAATGCCATTCACCCAAAACCCACTGATTTAACTACTCTGTGCCAGGCACTGTGTTGGGCAGGAAGGATACAAGGGTGACCTTGACAGGCAAGATTCTCCGCCTCATGGTGCTATACATCTAGTGGGGGTGACAGACAAAAAAAAAAATGAGCAACAACAAGAACAACAAAATAAATGTTTAACTTGTGGCAAGTGCTCTGAAGGACATCAACAGAGCGCTGTGCCCAAGAATCACAGAGACAGTCTATCTTCTCTGGCTGCTGCATGAGGTGCAGATTGGAGAGGGTTGAAAGAGGATGTGGGGAGAACAATAAACAGAGCGCTACCATTGTCTGTGTCTGAGCAGCAGATGACAGTGGCCTGGACCATGGTGATGGCAATGGGGAAGGGACATGGTCATGTTAGATGTAGTTAAGAAGTAGAGATGATAGGACTAGCTCATGGGTCTGAAACAAGAGGGTGGTAAGGGAAAGAGCTGAATCGAAGACCATGTCCAGCTTTCTGGTTTGAACAATTGGATAGATGGCGGTACTAATTACTGAGATGAGAAATGCAATAGAAGAGAGGATTTGGGAATTACAATCAAGGGCTGTGCAGGGCACAGTGTCTCACACCTGTAATCCCAACACTTTGGGAGGCTGAGGTGGGCAGATCACCTGAGGTCGGGAGTTCGAGATTAGCCTGGCAAACACTGTAAAACCACATCTCTACTAAAAATACAAAAATTAGCCAGGTGTGGTGGTGCACACATGTAGATCCAGCAACTTGGAAGGCTGAGGCAGGAGAATCGCTTAAATCCAGACCTCAGTGATTCTCCTGCCTCAGCAAGAGGCAGAGATTGGAGGCGGAGGTTGCAGTGAGCCAAGATTGTACCACTGCACTCTAGCCTGAGCAACAGAGTGAGACTCCATCTCAAAAAATTAAAAAAATCAAATCAAGGGCTCCATTTTTGGATATAACCAAGCATATAAGGAACAGAACCAGCCCTGGCATCACAACAATAGCAGCAGCCACTAGAAGCATGCTCCATGTGGTCCCTCCCTTTGAGCCCAGGTCTCCCAGAAAGAACCCAACCCTCTGAGCAGCCAGTGGTTGATCCCCATCCCAGCTGGGGACCCCATTTATAGCAACTTTGACCTGGGCCTATTTAATTTGTCTTCTGCCACCTTACAGGAGGTTCCAACCCTCCAGAGCAGAAAGAGGTGTGACCAAAAGACCTCCCAAGATGATTGAGCAGGAGGGATAGAGAGAAGGGAGTTTCTCCTGAAGACCCCCTGGCTTATCAGGGCCACCCCCTCTAGTGACTCCCTGTGGAAGAGAAAGAGGGGAGCCCCCATCTCCCATGGTTCTAAGGGTGGGATTCCTTCTAAGAAGTCCCTTGGAAGCAATTTCATCCAAAAGGAATAATTGCCATACCCATCTCCACCCAATGCTCTGTTGAACGGGAAGAGGTGGGTCTGCCTCAGATCTGGAGGAGTCGCTTTTTCTGCTGGGAGCAGAGAGAGGCAAAGTTAGCCCCTCCCTTGTCCACAGCCACCTTGAGGCTGAGTCCTGGCACCCTGTCCCATCTAGTGTTGTTGGCCAGGGCCTGCCAATGGGAATAGGGCCTCTGGCTAGATGGCTTCCCTTCCACCTCGCCAGGTGGCCCTCACTGGACAAGCTGAAGCAGATCTGCCTCCCTGACTGTGATGTGTTTCGTGGCCCCTAGAACCTGTCCCAGGCTGGCCATTCTCACCTCAGCCACCATGGTGAGGCTCTCAACTTCCTAGACAGAGAGATTACTCTCTGTCCTGCTGCCTTTATCACTCAGGCTGCCCAGATCATGCAAAATTCATTCTTTGAGACCAAGGGCTCAGTCCAGCCAGAGAATATCAGAGCTGTCTGCAGCTAGGAGAGACAGCTCAGCTCCGCTGCTTACAGAGACAGCTCCCTTAGAGAGGCGAGAGCAGCCCTTTCTCTTGGGTTGGGACAGGGGACATTGGACAAAGACAGGAACATCTACCACCTGAGGCACTCCGACTTTGTACTTTCCACGCTAGCCACTGACACCATTCAGAGGTAGCTATGGGCGGACCCTTCATCAGGAATACAACCAAACTGCTTATAGGAGGTACCTGGGAGAATTCTCTTGACTGCTACTGTGACCGGGACCAGGTCACCAAACCCCAACACCACTCTTGTTGCAACCACACTTTCAACTCCACCCAAGATGAACCCTTTGGTCTTTGGACTCCTTACCTCAGTCATCACTGGGACAGCTTGCTTCTTGACCTCCTCTGAGTCACCCCCTCCTCACAGGCCAATTCTGTGAATATCAAAGAGTTATTGCTAAGTGTAAAATGATTCCTGAGATGATCTGGGACTTGACTACCACTGCTTGACCAGCGCTTTCCAGAGCAGGTCTGCTGTACTGAGAAGGAGAATCAGCCTTCATCAGTGACCTGTGCGTCCCTAACAAGACTCTGGCAAGATCGTGCTCCCTCCTGTGACCAGAAACCTGAGTATATCAGTCAGGGTCCTCCAGAAAAAGAGCCAACAGGGTGTGTGTGTGAGATTATAATACACATGTTTCTTATTATTTGTATAGTAATTATGTATATAATATACATGATGTATCATAAGAAATTGGCTCATGCAATTATGGAGGCTGGCAAGTCTCAATATCTGGAGGCTGAGTCAGCAAGCTGGAGATCCAGAAGAGCAAATGGTTTAATTCTAATCTGAGTCCTAAGGCCTGACAACCAGGAGAGCTGATGTGTGTGGTGCCTGATCGAAGGCTGGCAGGCTCACTTACCAGGAAGAACAAATGCTTCAGTTTGAGTCAAAGGCAGGAAAAAGCTAATGTTCTAGTTTGAAGGCAGACAGAAAAAGGAATCCCCTCACTTGGAAGAAGGTCAGCCTTTGGTTCTATTCATGCCTTCAACTGATTGGATGAGATCCACCCGCGTTAGAATGAGCAATCTATTTTATTCAGTCTACCAATGTAAATGTTAATCTAATACAAAAACACCCTCTCCAAAACATTCAGGATAATATTTGTCCAAATATCTGGGCATCCCATGGCCTAGTCAAGGTGACACATAAAATTAACCATCATCATACCTGAGGAGGCAGACAAACTACCTCAACACCCTCTAACTGAGATGCGAGTATATTAAGGCCCAAGAGGAAAGAGTATTAGGCCCACCGCAGAACCGCAGAGGGATTAGATAGTGGGCGATGCCCTACACCAACCACTCCAATAACTCACTCTCTCTAGTTTTGATATGTTAACTTGAGAAACCTATGAGTCCTCCAAATGTCACTGTTAAGTAGGCAGTAAAATGTTGGAGCTAGGAAAGAGAAAGTTTGGGGACACATATTTGGGAATCAGCACAGAACATTAAACCAAAGGGTAGTAGGGCCAGGTATGGTGACTCGCACCTGTAATCCCACTACTTTGGGAGGCCAAGACCGGAGGACTGCTTGAGCCCAGGAGTTCAAGACCAACCTGAGCAAGATGGGGAAACCCGGTCTCTATAAATTAATCAGTTAATTAATTAAACAAATGACCAGAGCCAGTTCTCTTGATTAAAAAAAAAAACTAGTAAATGTAATATAAAAAGATAAAAATAATTTTTTAAAACCAACAGGTAAAGATTATAGAGACAAAAGAGAAGAGGGTCCAGAATGGATCCCTGAAGAACTAAACCATCTGAGATTGAATAGGAGAAGATGGATATAGACAGGTGAAGAAAACTGAACAGTGCCGGGGTAAAGGGAGGAAAACCAGGAGAATATGGGGTCACCAAAGACAGGAAGAGAGTACGCAGAAAATGATTGTACCAAATGCCACCGTGAGGCCGAGTAAAGAGGAGGACATAGAAAAGCTCACGAGATTTGACCATTTATTTTATTTTATTTATTTACTACTGATCAGAAGGCAAGACCATTTTCATTTCAAACCTCTACAATTTGGTTCCATTTCCCCTAAATTTCCTGATCTCTTGTTGAATTCTAGCTGGGGTCACACATCCCAGTTTGCTGAGGGCAGTTTTCTAAATAGTCATGTTGTGCTCATGTCAAAATATAATTTTTAAATGCAGTTTTTTTTTTCTCTTTACATACTTTTCGTTTTTCCTTAAGGGGTCACACTGAAGACCAAATGTAATTATTAACAGTGCTCTCTTTCATTCTCAAAAGTACATGCATTTGCATGATAAATTACCTGGCTACCCTCTTTCTAACACAAACCTTTTGTGCCAGGTGAGCAGGGGTAACTTTCCTCCCAATTCCTGCCATTTTTCTTCCAATCTTGGGGCTTCTGCCCAGGGTGCTCCCCCCATACCGGAAATGCTTCTGCTCTGCCCAGGGTGCTCCTCCCACACCAGAAATGCTTCTGCTTCTTTCTGGCAAACTCAAGTCTCACCTCTCCATGCTACTTCGATGCCCATCCCACCAATGGCCTACTCTTCTATTTTTTTAACAGTATATTTTTATTCCAAACAACATCTGATTTATAGAAAATTTGAAACCATAGAACAAAAAACTGTTTTCTCCTCATCTCTGAGATTAAGTTGCCAACATGGTGTCCATGGCCCCCAAATACTTCAGCATTTTCTAATAAACAAGGACACTCTTCCTACCAAAATCAGGAAAGTAGCACTGATGCATTGTTACCGTATAATTCTCACATGCATTCAAGTTTCACCAACTGTCCCAGAAGTGTCTTTATAGCAACTGAGTGCAGTTCAGAATCATGTGTTGCATTTATTTGTCACAGCTCTTTTAGTCTCCTTCAACTGAGAAAAGTTCCTGTTTTTTTCTGGACTCTCTTGTGACTTTTTTGACTCTTTTGCAGTTACAGACTAATTGTTTTACAAAATGTCTCTCAACTTGGGTCTGTCCATGTTTTCTAATGATTAGATTCAGGTTATGTATCTTTGACAGAAATACAAAAGAAGTCATGTGTTCTTCTCATTGGATCCACACTTCAATATGTCCTATTACTAATGATGTTAACTTTGATCATTTCATTAAGATCACATCTACTGTGCTTCCTGGCTGTGAAGTTATTCTTTTTCCTATTGTAACAAATAAATGTTTTCTAGGGAAGAACTTAGAATGTGTAAATTTCCATTCCTCTTTAAAATTAATCTTTTTATCACTTTACATCAATAGGGACTATGAATTACAAAGTATTCAATGGGTATATTAGTATCAATGGGTTATATTACCATCATTATTAAGTTTGATGCTCAGATTGTCTCAGATTTGGCCAGCGGGACATTTCAGGCTGGTTACAGTGTCCTTCTTTGGGTACTTTCTTACTTTCTGGCACCAGAAGCTATCCCAGACCCATCTTTTCCTTTTCCTTTATTAACCCCTAGAATCAGCCATTTCTCTTAAGGGATCTTGGTTCCTGTAAGTGAAGAATGATATTTAGAAACCGGGATTGAAACCAGGCACGGTGGCTCACGCCTGACATCGCAGCATTTTGAGAGGCCAAGACAGGTGGAATGCCTAAAGTCAGGAGTTCGAGACCAGCCTGGCTAACATGGCAAAAACCCATCTCTACTAAAAATACAAAACTTAGCCAGACATGGTGGCAGGTGCTTGTAATCCCAGCTACTTGGGAGGCTGAGGCAGGAGAATTGCTTGAACCAGGGAGGTGGAGGTTGCAGTGAGCCAACATCATGCCATTGCACTCCAGCCTGGGTGATAGAGTGAGACTCCATCTCAAGAAAAAGAAAAAAGAAAAAGAAAAAGAAAAACCCACACAAAAAACCCACAAAAACAGAAACCAGGATTGAGACCAAGCACAGTGGCTTATGCCTATAATCCCAGCACTTTGGGAGGCTGAGGTGGGAGGACTGCTTGAGGCCACGAGTTCAAGACCACCTTGGCCAACATAGCAAGACCCCACCTCTATTTTTAAAAAATAAAATAAATAGAAACCAGTATTGGTCATCATCAATCTCAGGCCCTCTTGGGACACAGAAGTAGGGACTATCAGGATGTATGTACACACATACACACAATCATACATATATGTACACTTATGTTTCTCCACATATGTAATAAAATATGGATCGTATTTGTTTGTTTATTGAAAACCATGACTTCATACCAATACTTCTCATTCCAACCCAACACAGGTTTCATTCTAGTTTTCTGTCTGTCTGTCCATAATTTATTTTTTTGAGATGGGGTCTTGCTCAGTTACCCAGGCTGTAGTATGGCCTCAATCTGGGCTCAAGTGATCCTCACACTTCAGCCTCCTTTCTTGAGCTGGCATACAGGTGCATGCCATCACGTCCAGCTAATCCTGTGTTTTTCAATTTCTGTAGAGATGGGATCTCCCTATGTTGCCCAGGCTGGTGTCAAACTCCTGGCCTCAAGCAATCCTTCCACCTCAGTCTCTTAAAGTAGTGGGATTACAGGCATGATTTGTAAACTGTCTTCTCTAACAGCTAGAAGCTGTGCTTTCATTATCCTTAATATTACGCATTTACATACACGGCCTTGGCAATACTTTTCTCTCCCCACTGGGACTCCAACATCCCGTGGCAGATTGCCTCTGCCAGGCCACCCCTTACCGTAACTTGAGCTCTGACAGCCTGGCCTACCCCTGAATGTGATCGTGGTCAGGTTCTGACCACCACAGCTCACCTCCACCCCACTTATAGCTGCCTGCCTTGCTTGACCCCGCACCTGATTTTTGCATTTGATTTTTCAAGAAAGGAAAAGAGGAACTGTAGCTTCTTTCTTATTACTTTTAAGCACTTCCATTTCATTTATGCTTGGACATTCAGAACTTAATAGTTATTTCCTCCCTGCACTGTTCTTAAATTGTGTGACGCCTTTAAAGAGCGCCTCTTCAGTGACACTGGGTCTAGGCGGAGAGTAGCGGTCAGGCCTCCTCCCCCTTCTTCCTCTCCACCACACTGCTCTGTTTGCCCAGAGCTGGGAAAGCTGCAAACCTTCCCCCTGCCTCCCTCCTCGAAGGTCTCTGGCTGAAAGCTCTCGTCTGTCGGGAGGAAACCCGCTCAGCCTCCAGCTCTGGCCTGGCCTGATTGTCTGCCCAGAGGCCAGGCCAGCTCTATCAGTTCTGTGCACAGGGAAGCCCTCGCGCAGAGCGGGAGGCAGGTGGGGGAGGAGGAGCTGTCGGTGGGGCCCCAGGCTTTTGCTGGGCCTACTTCCCACATCTCAGGAGAATAAAGTACTCAGCCCAGAAGAAAGATTCGGGCTTTCAGACTTTGGTTCGGGAGAGAAACGGCATTCAAAGGTTACTCACGTAGGCATCTGACAACACGTAAAGGAAACTGGATGACTAACAGAAATTACAGGATGGCTCCACCCTCTCGCTGAAATGACACATTGATTTGAATGCTTGGGTAATTCACAACAGGCGGTGCTGGCAGGGAGCAGCTTTCCCTCATGAGGATGGAAATAAGGGTAATTGCTAATTTCCTTCCCCTCTCCTTCATTACCTGCCCAGCAACCCGCTGCCACCAGCCTCCTTTCACGGCTTTTCTTGTCTAAGACTTAGTGCCTTCAGAAATCAATTTCCTCCGCTTTGTCCTGGGCTAGATGAAAAAAAAAAAAATCAATGTATTCATACAAGTAGAACAATGCACACAAACTGAGTAAGAAAACATAAATTCAATTACGCGGTATTTGAGGCTTGAATTCCAGTAAATCAACCCAACTTCTTGTCTTCTCCCTTCAGGTGAAAGCATTTGTATTGACACAGCGCCGCCTGCTGGCAACTGGGATCTCAACAGGAAATACTCGCCTAGTCCAACGTTATGCTGCTCATTTCATACGTTTTAATTTTTATTTTTAAATTTCAGTTCTCTTTCAAGCTCTAGACTCTTTCATTCAGAATCCATTCTCTGTGTACTTATGGTAGATGCTGAAGATCTAAGAAAATATGACTACTTCATGTCTAGTGCAGTGGCTCTTAAACTTGACCTCTCTCAGTCACCCAGGCTGGGGTGCAGTGGTGCAATCTTGGTTCACTGAAGCCTCGATCTCGTGGGCTCAGGTAATTCTCCTGCCTCAGCCTTCTGGGTAGCTGGGACCACAGGCGTGAGCCACCATGCCTGGCTAATGTTGGTTTTTTGTTGTCGTTGTTTTGTGGAGACAGGGTTTCATCATGTTGCCCATGCTGGTATTGAACCCCTGGGCTCAAGCAATCTGCCTGCATTGGCCTCTCAAAGTGCTGGAATTGCAGGTATGAGCCATCACCCCTGGCTGAGAAATTTTTAAAATGCAGACTCCTAGGCTCTGCCCGGCAAAGATTCGGAGTTGGTGGGTCTGGGGTGTATCCCAGGAGCTTGTGTTTAAACTCTCCAAGTGATTCTGAAACAAGGAGTCCACAAATCACATGTTGAGAAAAACTAAAGATGGAGAAGCAGACTGGAATTTGTTATTGCAATGTAATCTAGCAAATGCCACAAAGTAAGAACAGAGTCTGCTAGGGACACAGAGAAAGGATGTCTAATCAGACTAAGGAAAGAATAGACGAGGCTTCCCAGAAGGTTACAGACTCTTGATGAATAAAAGTTGGTGAGATGAAGGGGAGCAGGGGAGCACTGCTGCCCTGTCAGCAGTGTGGGAGGCTGGAAGGAAGGAGAATGTGGCAGAGTGTCAGAAAATGAAGGGCTTGGGGCCAGGCACTTTGGGAGGTCAAGGCAGGTGGATTACCTTGAGATCAGGAGTTTCGAGGCCAGCCTGGCCAACATGGCAAAACCCCATCTCTATTAAAAATACAAAAATTATCCAAGCGTGGTGGTGGGCGCCTGTAATCCCAGCTGCTTGGGAGGCTGAGGCAGGAGAATCACTTGAACTCAGGAGGCAGAGGTTGCAGTGAGCTGATATTGTGCCACTGCACTCCAGCCTGGGAGACAGAGCAAGACTCTGTATTAAAAAAAAAAAAAAAAAATGTAGCCCCTGGAATACCAAGCTATCTTTCTCCCCAAAGAGCCAGGGAATGCAGAAACTTTTAAGTAGGAGAATGACTTGAGCAGATCTGCATTTTAGGAAGACCCCGCTTGGCAGCAACGCTGAGCGTGCAGGACTTGCGGCTTGGGTGATCAGATGTCATTTTCTAAGAGCACACGGAGGGACAGGATTGGGGGCAGGAGGTCAAGGAAGAGTAAAAGAAACACAAAAGGGAGGCCAGGCGTGGTGGCTCACCCGTAATCCCTGCTACTCAGGAGGCTGAGGCAGGAGAATCACGAACCCAGAAGACAGAGGTTTCAGTAAGCAGAGATCACGCCACTGCACTCCAAGCCTGGGCGACAGAGTGAGACTCTGTCTCAAAAGAAGGAAAAACAAGAAAGAGACACAAAAGGGAAAGAGGAGGCTGGTATGGTGGCTCGTGCCACAGGCAAATTTCAAGAGATCCATGCAGACTGTAGTTAGCAACAATGTATTGTATACTAGATAATTGCTTGGAGAGTAGATTTTAAGTGTTCTCACCACACAAAAAAAGAAATGTGAGATAATGTACATGTTGATTGGATTGATTTAGCCATTCCACAATGTGGATGTATATCAAATATCATGTGGGACACCATAAATATATACAATTTTTATTTGTCAATTTAAAAAATTTAAAAGAGCCATCATTTTAGAGCTTTCCCAGCTTGTAGCCATGAGGGGTTACGTGGGTGTCTTTATGTCCACGAGAAGAGAGGCACCGAGGAGACAAAAGGACAGGTGCCCAACCAACAGCTTCTGCTTATTCCCTTCCTTCCTCTTGACCAAGCTGAACTCACAGCCTGACCACAGAATGACCCAACAAAGCTAAATTTAATTGCGTTTGAAGCTGAGGAGCAGGCTGAATTTGATCTCCAAACCTCCTGAGAGCAGCAGCAGCATACCCAAGGCTATCTATCGTGTGGCGTGGATAGGGGAGTGTGTCTTCTTTCCCTTTGGAGTTCTGGGGTCTGTGTTTGTTGTCCAGTGGTCCTTAACAATCCTGTTTTATTCTGGACAGCAGAGTGGGAAAAGCACTGGGTAAGGAATCAAACAAAGTAACCAAATTGTCTGGCACTGTTGCTTAAACTGGCTGTCTCTCAGTTTTCTATCTGTAGAACAGGGATAATAGGGCTTGCCCCTAATCATTATTTGGTTGGTCTAAGGATGAAATGAGGCAGTGCTCTCCAAACTATAAAATGTGCTGGGCGCAATGGCTCACGCCTGTAATCTCAACACTTTGGGTGGCAGAGGCGAGCGGACTGCGTGAGGTCAGGAGTTCGAGACCAGCCTGGACAACATGGTGAAACTCTGTCCACACTAAAACACAAAAATTAGCCAGGTGTGGTGGCCTGCACCTATAATCCCAGCAATTTAGCAGTGAACCGAGATCGCGCCGCTGCACTCCAGCCTGGGTTACAGAGAGACTCTGTCTCAATAATGAACAAACACACACTGTAAAACAAATATAAGATACGTCCTACAACCAGGAGCGGCATTACCGGGGTTAGGACGGGAGAAATAATACAGGAATGGTGCTCCCTTCTGTGCACCTCAAGAATTGCAGCACAGGCTGGAGTCAGCCTTCATCCAGGGTGGGGCCCGAGCCTCAGGCATCACGAGGCTTAACTTTTATTTCAGGTCCCCTCCCTGTCCGTTGTTTTATGACTTCCCTCCTGGTTCTATTTGTGCCACCCTCTCCTTAATTTGATCTCCAGCTGGGCCTGGCATCTTCACAGCAGCTTAGAATTCTCAACCATGATCTTCGATCCCCACTGCGGGGCTCCATTAGTCACAGTGGGTCTTTCCTGCAGGAGACTTCAGCCAAGACATTTAGGCCAGATGAGCTTTTTTTTTTTTTTTTTTTTTNTTGAGTTGTGAAACTCAGCCTGTGGCCCAGGCTGGAGTGCAATGGCATGATCTCAGCTCACTGCAACCTCCACCTCCTGGGTTCAAGCAATTCTCCTTCCTGAGGCCTCCCGAGTAGCTGGGATTACAGGGGTGTGCCACAATACCCGGCAAATATTTTGAATTTTTAGTAGAGTTGGGGTTTCACCATGTTGGCCAGGCTGGTCTCGAGCTCCTGACCTCAGGTTTTCCACCTGCCTCGCGTCCCAAAGTGCTGGGATTACAGGTGTGAGCCACCGTGCCCAGCCTAACTTCTAAAAGAGTTAATTTCCTTTTTCTTTTCTTTCTTTCTTTTTTTTTTTTTTTTTTTGCTTGCCAATTAACACTTGTGTCCACCTAAAAGGAGGAAGCTGAGGCAAAAATAATGTAGAGAGTTTATTGGGGTCAAGGTTGAGATCTGCAGCCTGGGACACACTTTCAAGTTGCTTTGGGGAGTGTTCCCAAGAACGAAAAGAGAGGCTCAGGTTTTTAAAGAATGAAAGATGAATCAGGAGGGGAGCAATTACAAAAGTTGTTCATCAGGAATTCTCATTGGTTTACAGAAATAACATTGGTTAGTAATTGGCTAGACTTTGTTGAAATATAAGGTGTATGGCATTTTTTTGGCTAATTGGCATTAGTCTACAGCCTGCATAGCAGGAGACTTCAAGAGATCATTATTTAGCTCGAGAAGGAGTGAGACGTGACTGCCTTTACATCCCAGTGCCTCTCTGGGCCTGATAATGTAAAGGAGTTCGTATTTCTCAGATAAAAAATGTATCTTTCTTCAGTGGCTCATACCTATAATCCCAATACTTTGGAAGGCCTAGGCAGGCAGGTTGTTTGAGCTCAGGAGTTTGAGACTGTCCTGGGCAATATATCAAGACCCCACCTCTACAAAAGTAAAAAATTAGCTGGGTGTCGTAGCATGCACCTGGGGTCCCAGGTACTCTGAGAGGCTGGGGTGAGAATCACCTGAGCCCAGGAGACTGAGGCTGTAGTGAGCCATGTTTGCACGACCTGGTTGACAGAGCAAGACTCTGTTTCAAAACAAAGAAACAAAACCTTTTCTTTTCCCTCCACACTTGATACGAATGGTTTTTCACCTGCTTATCCACAATTTCCATGCCATTCTCAGGAAAAGTGAATTACAAGCATGAAGCAAAATTGCAAAGAGGTCGCGATTTGTCTGGAGGCTCCTTCTTCCCCCACTTTCTGTTCAGGAGTTTTCTTTGAGAGCATCTAGAGCTGAGAGCCAGAGTATTCTGGATTCCATTCCCATCCCATCCAAATCCCAACCTCCCTGTGCCCAAAGCATTGTGGTTCTGCTGTCTGCTATGACTAATTTGATTAGTTAACTTTTAAAAAGTTATTGCTAGATGATAATATGTTAATATGCTAACATATTTGTCTTTTAATAGCAGTCTTTAAAACCTGGAGCCAAAGATGGGGGAGAGCAGTAAAGAGAGGCATAATTTCAATGTCAAATTATGCAATTTGCCTGAAGAGATTATTTGTAGACAAGGCCTTCCATTTACATAATGATAGGGAGCCTCAGTGATCTTCTTTGTGCTGTTCAGACAAGTGTGGGTCAGAAAGGTCAAGTGTTTGCTGGGGTCTGTAGAGCTAATTAGTGATGAAACAAGGAGGAGGACCCACTACCCTAGGCTAATTTGCACTTTGTTTCTTTGCCACCTTATTCTGCTGTGAGAGAATATTTGATGAGGTAGGAGTTGCAAATATTGACTGAAAAGAGACACTGATATTTTAAAAAATTGTCTGCAGATTTCCATTATCTTTTGGTTTTTTTAAAATAACACTTATTATATTGAAAAGAAATTGGAAAGAAAGAAGAAAAAATAAGCAGAGCAAAAAAAGAGAGGGAGCAACCAGTATGTACCTAGCATTTTATACATGCTAAATAAAAATTATTTGGACTAAGTTTCTGCACTAGGCCCCAGTAGACCAGACTAAAAACCAAACGCTAAAGTTCCATGTCCACGTCACCAAACCCAAACTAAGTTGTTATCTGACCTTCCTAGAAATCCGAAGAAAGAGATGACAGCCTATTTTCCAAATAGGGCAATCTTCAATTGCCAGGATAATGAAGTGCCCTCTGCTTTAATCCCTACCTAATACAAGTAGCCTGCAGTAACCTGATGTTAACTAATCAGTTAATTTTCTATTGTTCTGTCTCCACCTCACAGGAAAGCAACTTTGAAATGCCTAACACACATTGTTCTTTGCCTCTGCTTTCTTCACCTTTCCCTGTCTGTAAGCCAGCCCCTTCTCAGCTCCTGGGAACACTTACTCTGTTTTATAAAAAGAAGTGTTGTTCAACTCTAGAATCACAAATAAAACCAGCCAAGATCTTTAAATTTGCTGTAATTTTGTCTTTTGACATGTACATAATCTTATTTAAATCTTGCAACAACTCCATAGGGTAGGTATTATCCTTCCCCTGTTTCATAAACGTAGGCTGGTGAAGCTAAAAGAGGTTAATTATTTTGCTCAAGGTCACTCAGCCTGTGAAAGTCAAACCCAACTATGTGTGACTATAAATCCTGTGATCCAGGAAATTCTTGAATTTCAAGGAGGAGGATTACCCTCATGGGAGTATATGATTACTTTTGAAAGCTAAAAATAAAATCCTAAACTCCCCCAACCGAGGGATTAGTTGCTTTCTTGGCCAAGAGAAATCTGAAAAACGGAGTCCCTGGCCATGACAGGATGGGACTCATTGTCAGGCGTGCCTCATTGTCCTCCCTCACTTTTGCAGTTTAGACACAACAAATGTGCAGCATTTATGTTAAAATAGAGACCAGGGGACTTAGCAAGCGGGACTCCTTGTGAAAATAAAATACCAAATTATAAACAGGACCTGAGGCTGTGCCTGAAGAGAGTTAAGTCACATGCCCTGCAGGTCACTCTGACCCAGACGTCCTTATCTTGACTTAAATGTTTCTTTCTGCTGACTTCAAATTTTTAAACAAACCTTTACTCCTTTAACAATTCTTTTTTTTTTTTTTTTTTTTCTTTTTTTTTTTTTTTTTTTTTTGAGTTGTAGTCTTGCTCTGTTGCCAGGCTGGAGTGCAGTGGCGAGATCTCGGCTCACTGCAACCTCCTCCTCCCGGGTTCAAGCAACTCTTCTGCCTCAGCCTCCCAAGTAGCTGGGACTACAGGCGCACACCACCATGCCCAGCTAATTTTTGTATTTTTAGTAGAGACGGGGTTTCACCTTGTTGGCCAGGATGGTCTTGATCTTTTGACCTCGTGATCCGCCAGCCTCAGCCTCCCAAAGTGCTGGGATTACAGGCGTGAGCCACCACGCCCGGCCCAATCTAATTTTAAATATTTTGTAGAGATAGAGTCTCACTACATTGCTCAGGCTGGTCTTGAACTCCTGGGCTCAAGCCATCCTTCTGCTTTGGCCTCCCAAAGTGCTAGGATTATAGGAGTGAGCCAGTGTGCCCAGCCCAATTGCAAACTAAAGAACATCTCAGTCCACCTACGACCTGTAAGCTCCTGCTTCAAGATATCTCATCTTTTTGCTCCAAACCAATATATATCTTCCATGTATCGATTTGTCTTTGCACATAACCCCTGTCTCCCTGAAACGTCTAAAACCAAACTAACCAACTACCTTGGGCTAACTTTCTCAGGACTGCTTTGAGGCTGTGTTTCCAGGGGACATGGTCACACATAATTGGCTCAGATTAAACCTCTTTAAAATCTTTTACAGCTTGTTTTATTTCTGGTAACACCTTATCCCTGGGATCTGGAGTAGAAATGCCCTGGATGGCCCACAGCCTCAGAATTAAAGGGGTGTTATTAGGGTAACATGATGTCTCACTTCTGGAGACAAGTCAGTGCTGTGGTGGGGGATGTTCAGTAACAGAGGAGAAGCAATGCCCCAAGCTGAGAGAAAATAACCAAGGAAGTATGCTCTATGGCCCAGCCTACAGTATTTGCCAACTATATGGAATGCCAAAAATAGATATGTGAAGATTTCTAGAAAATTCCAAGAGAAAAAACTTCAGAACACGAATGACCTCCATTCCAAAGGAAGCCACTAGCTGTACTTAGATTTCTATGAGCTAATCAGAGAGCAATCACAATTTATAAAAATAGAACTGGTCACTACACAACCAGATTCATTTGCTTTATTTTGCCTTTGACTTTTAGGAGTTGCTTTCTTTTTTTTTTCCTTTTTTTTTTTTTTTTTGAGACAGAGTCTTGCTCTTGTCACCCAGGTTGGAGTGCAATGGCATGATCATGGCTCACTGCAACCTCTGCCTCCCGGGTTCAAGTGATTCTCCTGCCTCAGCCTCCCGAGTAGCTAGGATTACAGGTGCCCACCACCATACCTGGCTAATTTTTGTATTTTTAATAGAGACGAGGTTTCGTCATGTTGGCCAGACTGGTCTCGAACTCCTGACCTTGTGATCCGCCCACCTCAGCCTCCCAAAGTGTTGGGATTACAGGCACAGGCATAAGCCACTGCACTCAGCCTGGGGTTGCTTTTTAAAGTGTTTTAGAAAATAGGCCAGGAGAGATGGCTCATACCTGTAATCCCAGCACTTTGGGAGGCCAAGGCGGGTGGACAGCTTGAGCTCAGGAGTTTGGGAACAGCATAGGCAACACAGTGAGACTGCTTCTCTACAAAACACACAAAAATTAGCCAGGCATGGTGGTGTGCGCCTATAATCCCAGCTACGCAGGAGGCTGAGGTGGGAGGATCACTTGAGCCCAGGAAGTGGAGGTTGCAGTGAGCCAAGATTGCACTATTGCACTCCAGCCTGGGTGACACAGCGAGACCCTGTCTCAAAAAA
>NW_016107542.1:3099623-3114555 GCF_001604975.1 Cebus imitator | reverse complement strand
AAAGAAAGAAAAAGCCGGGCGCAGTGGCTCACGCCTGTAATCCTAACACTTTGGGAGGCTGAGGTGGGTGGATCACCTGAGGTCAGAAGTTCAAGACCAGTCTGGCCATCATGGTGAAACCCCATCTTAAAATAAAATAAAATAAAATTTAAAAAAAAGGAAAGAAAGAAAGAAAGGGAAATCTTATTGCATAATTAACAAAGTGAAATCTTCAAAGACATATGGCCTCCATTCTTATGCCTCAGCTCTATTCCCTTCTCCACCTGGAGGTAATCAGGGTTTTTTGTTGTTGTTCATTTTCATTTTATTTTTCTATTTCTCCGCTTCCTGGGCTCAAACCATCCTCCCATCTCACCCTCCTGAGTAGCTGGGACTACAGGTGCACACCACCAGGCCCAGTTAATTTTTGTATTTTTGGTACAGACAGGGTTTCGCCATGCCACCCAGGATGGTTTCCAACTCATGAGCTCAGGTGATCCACCTACCTCAGACTCCCAAAATGCTGGAATTACAGGCATGAGCCACTGTGCCTGGCTTGCTCTTCTGTTTTAAAAATGTAACTATAAAGATATATCCATATCCTCTTCTCTCTTTAGTTAAATGGTAGGATATTACCTTTATTTTTGGCCACTCTACTTTTTTCACTAGTGATCATGACACAGAGATATTTTTTATGGGTTCTACAAGTGCCTAGTATTTTCCTATGTTAATGAATCTTAGATTATTCAATCATTCTGTGCTGAATGAACTTTGGGATGTTTCTGGTCTCTTACTATTAAAAGTAGTGCTCACTGAATAACCTTATGTATATATCTTTTTTGTATTTTTGTGATAGATGGATCAATTGATAAGTGGTATATAAAATTTGACTAGATACTGGCCGGGCGCAGTGGTTCACACCTGTAATCCTAGCACTTTGGAGGCCGAGGTGGGTGGATCACCTGAGGTCAGGAGTTCAAGACCAGCCTGGCCATCACGGTGAAACCCCATCTTTAAAAAAAAAAAAAAAAAAGAAATTTGACTAGATATTGCCAAATTTCCCTTGAGAAAGAAAGTAGCTCAGGGCAGTCTGAAGAATGTGAGGTATGCCAAATTTATTAGGCCCAGAGAGACATGAGAATGAGTCTTTAGGCCAGACTCCGTGGCTCACACCTATAATCTCAGCACTTTGAAAGGCCAAGGCAGGTGGATCACCCGAGGTCGAGAGTTCGAGAGTAGCCTGGCCAACATGGTGAAACCCCATCTCTACTAAAAATACAAAAATTAGCCAGGCATGGTGGCAGACGCCTGTAATACCGGCTACTCGGGAGGCTAAGGCAGGAGAATCACTTGAACCTGGGAGGCGGAGTTTTCAGTGAGCTGAGATCGTACCTCTGCACTCCAGCCTGGGTGACAGAGCAAGACTCTGTCCCAAAAAAGAAAAAAGAATGAGTGTTCAATCACAGGCCTGCCCCTCTTCTCAGGTGTCGTCCTCTACCCAGCCAGGGTAGCTACTTAAAGACATTTTTTTTTCCTTTTTCTGTTTGTTTGAGATATAGAGTCTCGTTCTGTAGCCCAGATTTGATTGCAGTGATGCCATCTCAGCTCACTGCAACCTCTGCCTTCTGGGTTTAAGTGATTCTTGTGCCTCAGATTCCCGAGTAGCTGAGATTACACGTGCATACCACCACACCTGGCTAATTTTTGATTTTCTAATAGAGATGGGGTTTCGCCATGTTGATCCGGCTGGTCTCAAACTCCTGGCTTCAACTGATCCACCTGCCTCAGACTCCCAAAGTGCTGGGTTTACAGGCGTGAGCCACTGCACCTGGACTGCTTAAAGGCATTTAGTTTTTTCTCTCCTTCCTTGTAGTTTCCAGACTAGCTGATAAATTACCTAAAATGCTATCACAAGTTGCACTATGTGGCCCTCACCCATTATTTTCATGTTCCTGGGATTAGTGATATAAAGAACAATGTATAGCCAATCAATAGCTTATGTTCAATTTAGGAACCACCCCATTTTTTCCTTTCAAAACTCACTTGTTACTGCTGCTAATTGGAGCATATATTTCAGGGGAACTTGCACATATGTCTCCCAAGTTAAAGTCCTTGAATTCGGCCCTGATAAACTTCCGATTTATACTAATTTTACCTCAGTTTCATACTTGAGGCTGACACCCTCCTCATGGATGATACCATTTTTGCATTTCCACCAGCAAAATATGAGTGCCTCTATCCTCACTGGCTTGGAAACACATTGCATTGTCAAACTTTGAGATTTTTCCCTATCTGATAGTTGAAAAATAGTATCTCATTTTAGTTTTAATTTGCATTTATCTTCTGAGTAGTAAGATTCAACATCTTTTCACATATTAAAGGATCCTTTATTTTCTGTGTGTGTGTGTGTGTGTGTACTGCAAAGTGACTGTATCTCTTGCCTATTTTCCATAGGCTGGGTTTCCTTCCCCTCTCCATCCTTAGAAGCCCATCATATATTAGGGATATTTGCAGCAGTGTGCTGGAGCTGGCTAGTGCCAGCTTGCAAGTGCTGACTGTTAAATTTTTAGGACTTTTGCATTCCAGCTGATGTAGCATTAGTGCAGCTGATGTTACATTGGCAAGTTAACATTGGCTATGGTGGGAGTATTTACTCTATGGAATTTGGCAAATGAAATAACACCCTCCTGACCCCCACTCCCGGAAAGAACACATAACTAGGCATTAACCCACTGTCTATGACAGAAATTGGAAATTGAATTCCCAGTTTGTCATTTATCTTTTTATTTTGCTTATGATGTGTTTTGCTATGCAAAAATGTTGTTGTTTTGTATACTTCAAATGTTGGTCCTTTCCTTTATTGCACCTGGATTTTGAGTTAGAAAAGTTTTCTCAATTTCTTTTTTTTTGTTTTTTTAAATTTTTTTGTTTTTCAATTTCTTGATTATAGAAAAATTTCATCATAATTTCTTCTAGTATTTATATAGCTTTACTTCTTTCAAAAAATTAGATCTTTGATCCAGTGGAATTCATCTTACAGTGGAAAAACAAATATGATGGTGCTCTGGTTTGAACATGTCCTCCTAATTTCATGTGTTGGAAATGTAACTCCCAAATTTATAGATTGGTGGCATTTGGATGTGGGGCCTTTGGGAGGTAATTAGGATTAGATAAAGTCATCAGGGTGAGGCCTCCATAATGGGATTGGTGGCTTTATAAGAAGAGAGACCTGAGAGGTTGACATGCTCTTGCTCTCTTGCCACATGGTGCCCTCTGTCGTACTATGATGTAGTCGGAGGGCCCTCACCAGATGCTGGCACCACACTATTAGACTTCCCAGCCCCCATAATCATGAGCTAAATAAACTTATTTTCTTTATAAATTACCCAATCTCAGGTATTCTGTTATAGCAACAGAAAACAGACTAAGACAGATGGTATCTTCTTCCACTGGCTACCCATTTATCATAGGACTATTTATTAAGAAGGTCTTGGCATCTTTATTATTTATTAGACTTCCAGATGCCATTAAATTTATTTTTTGGTTTTCTTATTTTTTGAAATGTTTGCGCTTTCTATTCTGTTTTATTCATGTGCTGCCACGGGTTTGAACATTTGTCCCCATCAAAACTTATGTTGAAATTTATACCATTGAGACAGTGTCAGGAAGTGGGCTCTTTGGGAATAATTTGGGCCATGGGGCTCCACCCTCCTAAGTGGGTTTAGTGCCTTAATAAAGGGACTTTCGGGCATGCTCTCTCTCTTTCTCTCTCTCTCTCTGTCTCTCTCTCTCCCTCCCCACCCCCTGCCTCTCTCTTCCCCACCAGATGCTAGCACTCAGATCTTGGACTTCTCAGCTCCCAGAACTATGAGCAAATATGTTTCCTTTTTATTATAAAATATCCAGTCTTAATATTTTGTTATAGCAGTACAAAACAGACAAAGGTATGTGTCAGTATTATCTTCTTATTGTACAGGCTTCGTCATTGTCCATTTCTCTTAGGGCTTTCTCAGATATTCTTATTTATCCTTCCAAGTGAATGTCGTAATAAAATTGTCTTAGTTCTAAAGCTCCCTTTTCTGTTTCTTCTGCACAGTGTTAAAAAATATGACATTGCAGCATCTGAGTTCCACCTCCTCTGTTCTGTTCCTTGACTTTTGTCTGGACATTATCTTTCTTTTTTCTCTAACATCTTTGTCTGGATAATTTGAATTCTACACGCATAAGTTTCTCCTCAGAGAAAGCATTTCCTGTATTCATCCAGTACATTTTGAAATCACTAATTTAGCTGCTGAATAGTTATGGAATTTTGGGCAAAATTATCCTCATTTTTTAAATCTATACATTGTTAATGAAATGTAATTTATTTCATAAGGTTTTTTTGACAATTAAAAAGTAATTTTCAATCAGTTCTCAGTCCTACCTATCAGCAGAATTTGACGCATTTACTCATACTCTTGTTGAAACATGTTCTTCAGTTGACTTTCATGACACCGTACTCGCCCAATTCTCCTCCTAATTGGCCTCTCCCTCTCTTTCAGTCTCTTTCAATGTTTATTCCACAGCTTCCAAACTCAAAATGTTGGAGAACCTCAGAACTCAGATTTTAGACTTCTCCTCTCTATTTAAAGTTAATCCCCAGTGAGCTCATACCATCTCATAAATTTAAATATGTTGACAACTCTCAAATTTATATCTCCAGCCTGGACCTCTACCATGTGGTCAATATTTATACATCTGCCTGCTTCCTTATCCTCTCTGCCTCGATGTCCAGCAGGTATCTTGGAGTTAACTTATTCCAAAACAACCCTAATATTTTCACCCAAACCTGTTTCTCTTATAGTCTTCCCAATCTCAGTTAATGACAATTCTATTCTCCCAGTAGCTCAGGAGAAAACTCTGTTTTTCCTCCACTTTACTCCACTTAATCCAGCAGAGACTCCTGTTGGGTCTACATTTAAAACATATGCAAGAAGAGAGCATCTGCAGAGGAGAGCTGCCCAGCACAAGTGACAGAATCTGAGTGCAATGAGGAAGATGTCTCCACATGGAGGGCACTACAGTGTGGCTCAGGGTTTGGGAGCCTGCGCAGGGTGAGTAGAATGCTCATAGCGATAAGCAGGCTATCCTGTGACGTCAGAGCCCGGAAGTGGCAAGAAGGATGTTTATGGAGGGGGTGGTCCAGCACAGAGTGTCAAAGCCCCTGCAAGATGAGAAGAGTGTCCACATATCAGGGGCTGATGAGTGGTCGGCATGGAATTCTGTAACCCAAGTAGAGTGAGGAGGGCATCTGCATGAAGAAAGGGTAGGCAGTGGTGATGGAAGGTTGGGTATATACAGGGTGATTGATCCTAAATGTGCATACATGAAAGACATGAGAGTCTGTTAGAGACACTAACTCAAAATCCAGAAGCAATGTGTTACTGTGTGTTAGGTAGATAAAAATAAAAGAAGACTGAATGTAGTGGTTCACACCTGTAATCCCAATATTTGAGAGGCTGAGGTGCGAGGGTCCCTTAAGCCCAGGTATTTCAGACCAACCTGGGCAACATAGCAAGACCCTGTCTCTACAAAATAAAAATAAAAATAAAAAATTAGTTGGGTGTGATGGCATGTGCCTGTAGTCCCAGCTACTTGGGAAGCTAAAGCAGGAAGATCACTTGAGCTCAGGAGGTAGAGGCTGCAGTAAGCTATCACCAGGCTGCTGCACTCTAGCCTTAGTGACAGAGTAAGACCCTGTCTCAAAATAAAGTATAAAATAAAATAAAATAAAATAAAAATTGGTGGCTTCAGTGTATGAGGAGAAGACAAGACTAGGATTGTAGTGAAGGATGAAGGGGAAAAAACGAAAATAAATCCAGAATATTAGATCAGAATCAAAGTTGTCATTGTAAACTCATGGCTTCAATAATACACACATAAACACAGAAATAAATGTAGATGTAAAGGTGTGTGTAAATGATTACAAACATATTTACATATTCCTTAGCTCTGTCCGCTGAGAGGACCTTAAAGCAGCAACACATTAATAGTAATCAGCACACTGAATGCATGACCTGAGTTTCTAAATTCCATATTCCACCAAAGGGAACCAGGAATTCTTGGAGAAATGATTGATCTCAGTAGTTTCAATGTGTTCCTGGGTCTAGGAAGTACAAGATGAAACTGGACCTTCTTAAGCCAGAAAATAAAGAACTGCACAAAGAGAAATGGGGACATGCCAAAAGGACACAGATGCTAGCTGACATGAAAGAGATTCCATTAGCCAAATCTTAAATCATTTGAACATCAAAATAAATAATGACAATGGCTTATAAACCATTTAATGAAATAAACCATATAATTAAATGTAAGATAAGTGAGTAAATTTAAAGTTTGATGAAAGATGAGGTATTTACAAAGACTCAACTTCATCTACCCTCTCACAGAATACTTTTTTTTTTTTTTTTGAGTCGGAGTTTCGCTCTTGTTACCCAGGCTGGAGTGCAATGGCGCAATCTCGGCTCACCGCAACCTGCACCTCCTGGGTTCAGGCAATTCTCCTGCCTCAGCCTCCTGAGTAGCTGGGATTACAGGCACGCGCCACCATGCCCAGCTAATTTTTTGTATTTTTAGTAGAGACGAGGTTTCACCATTTTGACCAGGATGGTCTCGATCTCTTGACCTCATGATCCACCCGCCTCGGCCTCCCAAAGTGCTGGGATTACAGGCGTGAGCCACCGCACCCGGCCTAGTACTTTTTTTTTTTTTTAAGACAGGGTCTCACTCCATTGCCCTGGCTGTAATGCAGCGGTATGACCATAGCTCACTGCAGCGTGACCTCCTGGGCTTAAGCAATCTTCCCACTTCAGCACCCCACTCAACCCACTCCCTGAGAGGCTAGGAATACAGGCTGGACCACCATGTTCAGCTAATTTTTTTTTTTTTTTTTTTTTGAGACGGAGTTTCACTCATGTTACCCAGGCTGGAGTGCAATGGCGCGATCTCGGCTCCCCGCAACCTCCGCCTCCTGGGTTCAGGCAATTCTCCTGCCTCAGCCTCCTGAGTAGCTGGGACTACAGGCACGCGCCACCATGCCCAGCTAATTTTTTGTATTTTTAGTAGAGACGGGGTTTCACCATGTTGACCAGGATGGTCTCCATCTCTTGATCTCGTGATCCACCCACCTCGGCCTCCCAAAGTGCTGGGATTACAGGCTTGAGCCACCGCGCCCAGCCTAATTTTTTTTTTAATCATTGCCTAGCTGGTCTTAGACTCCTGACCTCAAGCAATCCTCCCTCCTCAGCCTCCTAAAGTGTTGGGATTACAGGTGTGAGCCATTGTGCCCAGACTAGAATACTTATCAATTACAAATGGGAAAAGAGTAACTTTATAATGGAGAGATCTGGCAGACACCATCTTAACTAGGTGATCAAAGTTAGCATCATCAATATTCAACACATTGAAATCATATGCCATCTGACAGAACATCACAAAATCACAGCACTACTTCTGTAACATTCTCTACCAAAGATGAATAAGCTGAATATAATAATGAGAAAACATCAGATAAACTCAAAGAGGGTGTTCTACAACATAACCTTCCCATAATCTTCAAAAGTGTCAAGGTCATTACATCGGTATAGTATGGAAAGTTAAAAAAAATTAACAAAAGTTTGTCAAGGTCATAAAAGTCAAGGAAAGACTAAGGAATTACTCCAGACTGAAAGAGAACGGAAAGAAAATAAAGACATGGAAACTAAAAGCAATGTGTGATTTTGGAAAATCACACAACTAAAATGTACTGTATGATTTCATAACTTCTGTTATAAAGAACATTAGTGGAACATTTGGGGAAAATTGAATAAGGTCTGATTAAATGTTAGTCATGTGACTTTTTTCTTATTTTAAAAGTTATATTGTGGTTATACAAAAATGTCATTGTAGGAAACATACATGAAAGTATTCAAGAATGATGGGCATCTCAAATGGCTCAAAAAAACAAAATCTTTGTACTGTATTTGCAACCCTTCTGTAAGTTTGAGATTATTTCCAAAAAATAAATATTTGTATTTTGGAATCCAACTAGCTCTCATCATCTATGACATGCAAGGCCAAGTCATCTTCCTCTCTCACTTGCATTACTTAAAAGCACCATGATTACTTTTATTTTCTCCCATGGCTTCTATGCGTCAGGAATTTAGGAAAAGCTCAGCTATATGGTTTTGGCTTGAGGTGTCTCATGCAAGTGCAGTCAGATGGCTAGAGTTGGGACACCTAGAGAATAAAGCACTTCTCTCTCCATGTCATCTCAGGACCTAAGTGGTTTCTCCATGTGGGCTAATTCGTACTTCCTTACAGCCTGGTGGCCTCAGGGCAGTCAGATTCCCCATGTGGCAGCTGTAGGCTTCCAAAATGGGTGTCCCAGTGAACAAATCAGAAGATATTTGTCTTTTATGACTTAGCCTTGGAAATCACATAACATCACTTCCACCATACTCAATTGGTAAAACAGTCAAGAAGCCTATTCAGTTAAAGGTGGAGGGGACAGGGACCCTGTCCCTCTTGACTGGAGAAGTGTCAAAGATGAGCTCATGGACTGGGAGTTGGCATCATGCCTATCTTTGGAAAATACCATTTGCCACAGTGGTTTGTTAGGCCCTGTAGGGTCTGGACCCTCACTACCTCCCTGAGCTTTCCTGTTATTTTCCTTCTTGCTCTGTTTCAGGCAGAATGGCTTCTTTGAAAACTCAAGCATATTCCTCCCTCAGGGCCTTTGCCTTTGTTCTTTTTCTCTCTAGAACATTCTTCCCCTATATATTTATTATTATTTTATTTTTATTTTTTTGGAGACAGAGTCTTGCTCTGATGCCCAGGCTGGAGTGCAGTGGTGTGATCTTGGCTCATTGCAACCTCCGTTTCCCAGGTTCAGGAGATTCTCCTGCCACAGCCTCCTGAGTAGTTGGGATTACAGGTGTGCACCACATGCTCAGATAATTGTTGTATTTGTATTTGTATTTATTTATTTATCTATCTATCTATCTGTTGAGACAGAGTCTCACTCTGTCAATCAGGCTGAAGTGCAATGGCATGATCTTGGCTCAGTACAACCTCTGCCTCTAGTTAGGATTATAGGTGTGCACCACCACGCCCAGCTAATTTTTGTATTTTATTTATTTATTTATTTATCTACTAAGACAAAGTCTCACTCTGTCACCCAGGCTAGAGTGCAATGGCATGATCTTGGCTAAGTACAACATCTGCCTCCCAGGTTCAAGTGTTCAAGCAATTCTCGTACCTCAGCCTCCCAAATAGCTGGGACTACAGGCACACACCATCACGCCCAGCTAATTTTTGTATTTTTAGTAGAGACAGGGGTTTCACCATGTTGGCCGGTCTGGTCTCGGACTCCTGACCTCAAGTGATCTGCTTATCTTGGCTTCCCAAAGTGCTGGAATTACAGGTGTGAGCCACCGCACCTGGCCAGGATATTTCTTCCTTTCTTTCTTTCTTGAGACAGAGTCTTGCTCTGTTACCCAAGCTGGAGTACAGTGGTGTGATCACCGCTCCCTACAGTGTCGACCTTCCAGGCTCAAGCAATCCTCCCACCTCAGCTTCCGAAATAGTTGAGACCACAGGTGCATACCACCACATTGGCTAATTTTGTTCATTTTGTTTTGTTTGTTTGTTTGTTGGTAGAGAAGAGGTCTCACTATGTTGCCCAGGCTGGTCTCTAGTGATCCTGGACTCTAGTGATCCTCCAGCCTTGGCCTCCCAAAGTGCTGGGATTACAGGTGTGAGCCACCACACCTGGCCTGAAGTGGATTTTTATAGCAGTGGATAATTGATGCACCTTCCTTCTCTTTGTCACACTACAATCCTGGTCATGACTTCTCAAACATAAATGCTTCTTTTCTTTTGTTCTCATCTAGGTAACACACAGTGTGAAGCAACATACAAACACATATACATATATATATTTCTTGGAAACAAGCTGCATTGGTTCCCTAGAGCTACAGTAACAAATTACCACAAGTTAGGGGGCTTGAAACAATAGAAAGTTATTCTCTCACAGTTCTAGTGGCTGCAATTCATAGTCAAGGCGCAGGCAGGGTTATTCTCTCTCAAGGTCCCTAGGGAGAATCAGCTTTGTGTCTTTCTCTTGGCTTCTAGTGTCCCCAGCAATCTTTGGTGTTCCTTGGCTTGCAGCTGTGTAAGCTCAATCTTTGCCTCCATTGTCACATGGCATTCTGCTCCTATGTTTTCAGGTCATATTGGATTAAGAGCTGACCATCTTCCACTACGACCTTATCTTAACTATGTCTGCAAAGACCCTTTGTGCAAGTAAGGTCATGTTCTGAGGTATTGGGGAGTAGGACTTCAACATATCTCCTGGGGGAATACAATACAATCCATGACACATGCCCATCATTTCCTCCTCAGTTGTACATTCTAGAGCCCTTAAACATTTCAATCTTCAGTGTGACACGGTGGCTCATGCCTGTAATCTCAGCACTTTGGGAGGCCAAAGCAGGAGGATAATTTGAGGTTAGGAGTTCGAGACCAGCTTGGCCAACATGGCGAAACCCCTACTAAAAATACAAAAATTAGCTGGGCATGGGCACAAGCCTCTAGTCCCAACTACTCAGGAGTCTGAAACAGGAGAATCTCTTGAATCTGGGAGGTGGAGGCTGCAGTGAACCAAGATTGTGCCACTACACCAGCCTGGGTGACAGAGGGAGACTCTGTTTCAAAAACAAAGAAACAACAAAAATGATAAAACAGTAATTCTTTGTGTTCAATCAACAAAGACCTACTGAGTGCCCACTATGTGCAAAGAACTCATCTGGGCTTTATTTCCTTCAATCTAATCTGTATAAACACTTGGTCATTAAATTAGAATTTGTATTTATTTGACCTCAGTGTTTTTCCGTTGGAACAAGGTAAGCAAGCAGTGAGGAACACAAATGCCTGTGAATGGTGAAATGTCTATGCCAGGCATAGTTGCCAGGAGATTTAACAGACTGGCAATTACTCATTTGTAATCAACAACCTTTTGCAAAGTCAAAGTTGGTTGGTGTTTTGTGGGCCAGTTAATATGACCACAAAATTCAGCTTTTCGCCCTTGCAATGAGAGAGGATGATTCCTCAGCTATTGTTGTTTGTTTGAACATTTTTTTTCTAAGCCAAATTTCCCCAGGATTTTCTTTCCGGTTTCTTTTGGAGTTGGAACCTCCTATGTTCCCAGCTTTGGAGATTAGAAGTACTTTCTCCACACCTTCAGATTTTCTAGTATTGCAAATTTGTACTTGTCCAAACTTTTTCATTCTTTAGTTAGTTCTGTTTAAGTTTTCTCAGCCTTTCATTTATGTTATTTACTTCATCCCTTTCTCTGCATTCTATGGGTTATTTTGATGACCTTTTCCCAATTACATGAATTCAATGTTTAGTTCATTTATTTTCATTATTTTCATTCTTTCTTGCTTAGTAATGAGCATGTATGAGCTCGGCTAGGCACTGTGGCTCAAGCCTGTAATCCTAGCTCTTCAAGAGGTCAAGGCCGGCAGATGACTCAAGGTCAGGAATTTGAGAGCAACCTGGCCAACAGGGTGAAATCCCATCATCTCTGCTAAAAATACAAAATTAGCTGGGCATGGTGGTGGGTGCCTGTAATTCCAGCTACTCACAAAGCTGAGGCATGAGAATCACTTGAACCTGGGAAGCAGAGGTTCAGTGAGCTGAGATCGTGTCACAGCACTCCAGCCTGGGACCCTGTCTCGAAAAATAAAACTGTACAAGGTATGTATTTTCTTTCTTTTTTTTCCACAGCAGAACGTAAAAGCTAATGCCTTTTCTAAGTACCAGGCTGTCTACCTATTGAAATCTCCCCACCCATTCACCCAAGATTCACTCCCTGAGCAAGTCTTCCCTCAGTGTCTTGCCCTGAAATCATTTCTATCTTCTTTGAAATCAGTTCTGGACCTCTGAGGAGAAAGGTAACTGTGTTTATTTTCACAGAGCTTTCTTTCTGCCTTAGCATAGTGTCCCCACACAAAGCAATGATAATAAATGGACTTGACCATTTAACCTGTAGCTGTCATTGCACTAAGTACTACAATACTTGAACTCCTCCATTCTAATCCTCTATGTCCATTTTACAGACAAAATGCTACTCACTGAAATGTCTGTCCTCTGTTTCCATTCTTGAAACATGCCAAACCTCCAGTCTTAGGGCCTTCCTCCTTGCCTCTGTCTCTCCCCTCCCTTCCATATTCTAATTCAGTACTCAGCACAAAGGCCATCCCTTCAAAGCTCTTCCGATCGCCTATCCACAGCAGCCTGCCTCCACTCTTTCACACACTCTCTTATGTTATTTATAAAAGAATCTCACTTAACAAAAGCTAGATTTCTTCTCCTGTAAGATGAGGTAGGCCCTCTCGGCTCAAGGTCACTCCCTGTGATTGTACACAGAGAAGGAATGGGAAGAGAGGGCGCTCGGCAGCAGAGGAAGAGGAAGGAGGGAGGGGCGACGCGGAAGTGGGTGCAGAAGCGGGGCGTCTGGCGGTCCAGGGGAGCAGAGGGGAGGGGGTCTCGAGTGGGCGCCAGGTGGAGCGGGGACAAGGGTTGTCAAGGGAGCTCGGAAGGGAGTGCGGTGTGTCCGGCAGGGACTGGGGAGGGCAGCGCCTGCCATGGACCAGGGGCGACGGCTAAGAAAGGCTTGATGGAGGGGTGGGTGCGGGTGGATTCCGAAACCAAGCGGCTCCCAGGGGCGACTAGAGGTAGGCATGGGGCGCTCAGGAGTTACCAAGGTCGGACAGAAGGCAGCGCGGTCCACCCGGCCGGGACTGGGCCGGACAGGGCGAGAGGTCGCGGAGAGGCGCGGAGTAGAACTGAGCTGAGTGGAGGGCGCGCGGAGGTGGGTGCAGAGCGGCGCCCAAGGGATCCGGGCCCAGCAGCCGTTGGAGAGGGGCCGCGGGGCGGCGCAAGTGGGAGCCGGGCGGCCTAGCGAGCGCTGAGGGGGCGCGGCTTGCACTGCGGGACTGGGCCGGGAGCCGGGCGCCGGGCAGGGGGCGCGCCGGGGTCGCCGAGAGGCGGGCGCAGTGGTGGGGTCTGGCGCTAGCGGGGCGGCCCCAGAGGCCGTCGCCTCACTTCCGGGAACGCCTGGGAGCCGCGGTCGCCGCCCTTTAGGGCGCTGCCAGACGGCCGGCGCGGGCCGCAGAGCGGGTGAGCGCGCAGGCCAGGCCAAAGCTGGTGCGGGCGCGGCGCCGGCCTCGGTCTGCGGCTATGGGGGCGTCCGCGCGGTTGCTGCGCGCGGTGATCATGGGGGCCCCAGGCTCAGGCAAGGGCACCGTGTCGTCGCGCATCACCAAACACTTCGAACTGAAGCACCTCTCCAGCGGGGACCTGCTCCGGGACAACATGCTGCGGGGCACAGGTGGGAGCTCTGGACCAAGGGCCTGCCGTGCGCTGTCTCCCGGGTCAGGCTTTGCGGGCGAGGGGCGGGACTGGGCACGCGGGTGCCTGGCTGAGGGCGCAGCATTTCTCTCCCGCTGCCCGGGACAGAGACCTCGGGCTGCTGAGCGACTGCGCCCCGAAACCTCCGGCCTTCGTGGGCCGCTTTGGGGGGGTTATGGGGTGGGGAAGGGACTAGAAAGTTAGGTCAAGCTCGAAGTCCAGAGACGAAGGGAAACCACCGGGCTTTGTTTCAGAGCCACAAGTCTCCCCGGTGGCAGCCACTCTTGGGGGTCCATCGAGCTGAGCTTCGGCTTATTCGATCTGCTGGTGTATATAGAAGACTGGCGTTAGCCCTGCTGGAGTTTGCTTGTCTTGTCTTTTCCTCCTCCCTCCCTTCCTTCCTTCCCTTCCTTCCCTTCTTTTCCTGCCTCCCTCCCTTCCTTCCTTTCTTTTTTTTTCTGTTTTCTTTTATTTCTCCTCCTCTTCCTCCCCCTCCTTCCTCTTCTTTCTTTCTTTCTTTCTTTCTTTCTTTCTTTCTTTCTTTCTTTCTTTCTTTTTTCTTTCTTTCTCTTTCTTTCTTTCTTTCTTTCTTTCTTTCTTTCTTTCTTTCTTTCTTTCTTTCTTTCTTCTTTTCTTTTCTTTTTTTTCTTTTCTTTTCTTTTTCTTCTTCCTTTCTTCTTCTTTCTTCTTTTTGGTGTGGCTAAGCTCTATAGGATCTTATAGTTCTGACCTTTCCCCCATAATCCGAAGGCCAAGCATTATTGACCCTTGTTACGATTACTAAATTATCTCAAATTTTGATATCCCTAGATTTCTTAGACAGCAAAGCTATTCTTGCACTTGGTTACATAAAATATTTTGTTTCTCATGCCAAATAAATTCTTACAACTCAGCACAAAAGCCAGTTAACAATCTACACTATACAGTGGGTGAATTTGTGGTATGTAAATTCTCCCTTAAGAAGGTTGTTTTTAAAAAGCCAGTAGCAGGAGTTTTTTTCTCAATAAATGTTGACCTTTACTTTTCAAAATAGAACCCGTTTTGAAACTCATTTTGAAACCCATTTACATAGAAATAATGCCTAAACAAGGCCCCCCCTTTTTTTTTAGGATGGAAAACAGGATAGAAGTGCATAGCATAAACAGCAAACACCCTCTTTTTAGTTCCCCACCTCAGTCCCATTCTTTGGTGGAGAACAGCGTTTCCTTCTAGAGAGGTTTATTTTACAAGCACAGATATGTGTATCCTTTCTCGTATGTAGTATGTGATCATACTATGTGTATATACTCTGCACCAGTGTGGTTTCACTTTATATCTGGGATATATTTCACATGAAGATGGACAAATCCATTTCATTCTGTTTTTGTAGACATGTGTTTTCAGAATCTGGTATGATTTATTTAACCATTTCCCCCTTAATGGACATTTAGGTTATTTCCAGCTGGGTTTTGTTTGTTTGTTTGTATATTTAAAAACGACTGACATTTAAGTGAAAAAAAAAAAAAATTTAAGTGAAAAA
>NW_016107542.1:3090843-3099138 GCF_001604975.1 Cebus imitator | reverse complement strand
ATAAAAATGAAGCACACCTCTGTAGTCTGAGCTACTTACTGGGAGGCTGAGTCAGTAGGACAGCTTGAACCCAAAAGTTTGAGGCTACAGTGAGCCGACATCATCCCACAATACTCCCGCCTGGGCAACAGAACGAGACTCTACCCCATCTCAAAAAAAAAAAAAAAATGAAAAAAGGTTGTTTGACTTGCTTGCTAAATGTTGTTAATGCAACATATTGAAGCAGTTAGGTAACAGTAAACAGTCCCAGATACTGGTACTGGTTGAGTCAGGTTAACCAAAGTATAAGAGAGTAGGCCTGGCTTGGTGGCTCATGCCTATAATCCCAGCACTTTGGGAGGCTGAGGCAGGTAGATCACTTGAGGTCAGGAGTTCAAGACCAGCATAGGCAACATGGTAAAACCTTCATCTCTACCAAAAATACAAAAAATTAGCCAGGCACGGTGGCTCGCATGTGTGGTCCCAGCTACTCAGGAGGCTGAGGTTGGGAGTATCACTTGAGCCTGGGAGGCAGAGGTTGTAGTGAACCAAGATTGCACCACTGCACTCCAAGCTGGGTGACACAGTGAGATCCTGTCTAAAAAAAAAAAAAAAAAAAAGCATATTTATTATAAAAGAAGAAAATTGTGTCTATGTCATGCAAATATAAAAAAGGGAAGTTAAGATCCCTCATAATTCTGCCTTGCCACACAGAGATAATTATAATTAACCCTTAGGTGCATTTTCTTTTATTCTTTTTTTTTCTTTCTCTTTTTTTTTCTCTGTTGCATTTGTATTTGCAAAATAGTTATATTCTAAAGACAAATTATCATATGCTAAATGGTGTTACTTTTGTATTCTCATTGATAGTCAGTATGTTCGCACATCATTAAGCAGTCTTAAAAATGATGTTTAGGCTGGGCAAGGTGGCTCATGCCTGTAATCCCAGCACTTTTTGGGTGGCTGAGGCGGGCAGAGCACCAGAGGTCAGGAGTTCGAGACCAGCCTGGTCAACCTGGCAAAACCTTGTCTCTACTAAAAATACAAAAATTAGCCAGGCGTGGTGATGGGCACTTGTAATCCCAGCTACTCAGGAGGCTGAAGCAGGAGAATTGCTTGAACCCAGGAGGCGCAGGTTACAGTGAGCCAAGATAGTGCCTTTGCACTCCAGCCTGGGCTATAAGAGCAGAACTCTTTCTCAAAAAAAAAAAAAGATGTTTAATTTTATAAAGGTCGTATAGTTATTAAACATTTTCCTGTTATTGGACATGTATGTTGTTAACCATCGTTGGTAATAAGTACTGTTAACCTTTCACAGAAACATTTGGCACATGTTTGCTTATTTCCTTCAAATAAATTCCTAGTATAGAATTTCTACAAATGTGGTACTATCAAATAATACAACAGAAGGATTATGCCAATTTACTTTTCAGCCATTGTTTCATGAGGATGCTATATTTTATAGCCCATGGCTGTATTTTATAGCTAACGTTTAAAGTCATCCCAGGAGATAGGATAAGGACTCTGGAAACATTAGGCAACCCATTGACAGTAGCAAAGCTGAAATAACTGTAGATCATCACTGAACCTTTGAGTCAGGGAACTTGCGTCTGACCTTTAGACAGTTAGTCCAGTCCTCTCTTTTGTTTTATTTTTTGGAGATGGAGTCCCACTCTGTTGCCTTAGGCTAGAGTGCAGTGGTGCCTTCTCGGCTCACTGCAACCTCCAGCTCCTGGGTTCAAGCGATTCTCTTGCTTCAGCCTCCCAACTCAAGTAGCTGGGACTACACCACTGTGGCTGGTTAATTTTTGTATTTTTAGTAGAGACTGGGTTTCACCATGTTGGCAGGCTGGTCTCGAACTCCTGACCTCAGGTGATCCACCTGCCTCAGCCTCCCAAAATCAGGCCTCTCTTTTAAAAATGTGGAGACTGAGTTCAGGAGAGGTTAAAGAACTTGCTCGATAGTAAACAGCATTTATTGGGGGATTAGGGTGAAAACATAGATTTCCTTGTGTGCTAATTAAATACGCTTTTCTCTATGCAGTATTTCCCACATTGAGATTCATGAGATAGACATGAATAGATATTTTAGGTAGGAAAAAACTTTTTAATCTATTTATTTCAAAGTAGATTTGAAACAACCAAATAGACACAAAACTAGCGCACCAAAGCTGTATTTCATGAAAATTGTAGCTATTAATTTTTAAAGCTAAGTCCCTATAAAGAACTATATAGTAAAGAAAACACTATAGTGAATAGTAGTTCAACTATGGTAGAAATTGTGAGGTTGATGTGTGGTTGCTCAGTCTGAGAAATTGCTTTTTTTTAACTGTTGAGTTGTAAGAATTCTTTTTATGTATTTATTTATTTATTATTATTTTTTAGAGATGGAGTCTTGCTCTCTTGCCCAGGCTGGAGTGCAGTGGCATGATCTTGGCTCACTGCAACCTCCACATCCCAGGTTCAAGCGATTCTCCTGTCTCAGCTTCCTGAGTAGCTGGGATTACAGGTGTGTGCCACCAAGCCTGGCTAATTTTTTTTATTTTTAGTAGAGAGGGGGTTTCACCATGTTGGGCAGGCTGGTCTTGAACTCCGGACCTCAGGTGATCTGCCCGCCTCAGCTTCCCAAAGTGCTGGGATTACAGGCGTGAGCCACTGCGCCCAGCCCTATGTGTATATTCTTATACTAGTACTTCATAGTCTGGATTGCAGTTTTGAAATACAAAATGTGCATCTTCCAACTTTGTGTTTTTTTTTTCAAGATTGTTTTGACTGTTTTGGGTCCTAGCATTTCCATGATTTTTATGATCTGCTTGTCAGTTTCTGCAAAGACACCAGTGAAGATTTTGATAAGATTGCATTGAATCTGTAGATCATTTTCAGAGAGTATAGCCATCTTAACAGTATTAACTCTTAGGCCAGGTGCGGTAGCTCACACTTGTAATCTCAACACTTTGGGAGGCTGAGATGGGAGGATAGCTTGAGCCCAGGAGTTCGAGACCAGCCTGGGTAATATAGCAAGACCACATCTCTACAGATAAAAATTAACCAGGCTTGGTGGTTTGTGCCTGTAGTTCCAGCTATTTGGAAGGCTAAGGTGAGAGGATTGGCTGAGCCCAGGAGATCAAGATTGCAGTGAGCTATGATCAAGTCACTGCACTCCTGCCTAGGTGAGAGAATGAAATCCTGTCTCAAAAAATAAAAACAACTCTTAAAAGGTATGAATATAAGATGTCTTTTCATTTAGTTAGATCTTCTTTGTTTTAACAATACTGTAGTTTTCAGATGAAAAGTTATGTACTTCTTTTTAAAAAAATGTATTGCTAATTTTCTTATTCTTTTTTTTTTTTTTTTTTAAAAAAGATGGGGTTTCACCATGTTGGTCAGGCTGGTCTTGAACTCCCGACCTCAGGTGATCCACCCACCTTGGCCTCCAGAGTGCTTGGATTACAGGTGTGAGCTGCCACGCCCAGCCAATTTTCTTATTCTTTTTATGCAACTATAAATGGAGGCTGGGCGTGGTTGCTTATGGCTGTAATCTCAGCACTTTGGGAGGCTGAGTAAGGGGGATCACTTGAGCCCAGGAATTCAAGACCAGCCTGGGCAACATGGCAAAACACTGTCTCTACAAAAAATACAAAAATTAGCCAGGCACAGCACACCCCTGTAGTTCCACCTAATCTGGAGGCTGAGGTAGGAGGATCGCTTGAGACTGAGAAATCAAGGCTGCAGTGAGCCGTGTTCATGCTACTGAATTCCAGCCTGGGTGACAAAGCAAGACCCTATCTCAAAAAATAATAAAATAAAATAAATGGAATCATTTTCTTAGTTTCATCTTCAGATTTTTATTTACTAGATTTTTGTATATTGATCCTGTACTTGGCAACATTGCTGGACTCATTTTTTTTATTTTTTATTTTTGTGACAGAGTCTTGCTCTGTCACCCAGTCTGGAGTGCCGTGGCGTGATCTCGGTTCACTGCAACCTCCGCCTCCTGGGCGGGTTCAAGCGATTCTCCTACCTCAGCCTCCCTAGTAGCTGGGGTTACAGATACGTGCCACCATGCCTGGCTAATTTTTGTATTTTTAGTAGAGACACAGTTTTACCAGTTGGCCAGGCTGGTCTCAAACTCCTGTCCTCAAGTGATTCACCCGCCTCAGCCTCCCAGAGTGCTGGGGATTACACGCATGAGCCATCGTACCCAGCCAAATGGACTCATTTATTAGTTCCAATAGTTTTTTAGTGGATTCCTTAGGATTTTCTATGTACAAGATAATGCCGTCTGCAAGTAGACACAGTTTTACTTCTTTTTTTCTGGATGCTTTTTATTTCTTTTTCTGGACTAATTGCCTTGGCTAGAATCTCTAATATTATATAGAAGCGGCAAGGGCAGAGAAACTTTTCTTAAGGCTATTCATATACAGATGCAATTAAGTACTTTATTAATTAACCCCATCTTTTAACCCATCTGTTGCAGCTGGTTGGGGATTTAGAAGAGGGCTTGGCCTGATGAGTGAGAGGTAAGGGGAAGGGCCAATAACAATTTTTTTTTGGGACTTGGCTCTAGAGAATTGCACGTTTTTACAGTTTTTTTTCCAAATGCTGTTGATGAGGTTGAAGCTCTCCTCCCCAGAGCAGTGGTCAAAAGCCTGGAGACACAGAGCTTCACACATTAAATATAAGGCTGTTTTAGTGAGTCCTGAGCTCTATATCCGCCAAGCCCTCTTATAAGAGCAGTCTGCAAATCCAGCAGCACACTTGCCACATGACAGCCCGTGTCCATGCAGTTACTGTTCTTGGTTAAAAATCTAAAGTTTCATGAATTTGACAATTTGGAATCTGTTTCGAGGTCAGTATGGTAATTCATTCCAAAGTCTTAGGAAAATGTTTATATATACCTTGATCCTTTAATCTGACATCTGGGAATTTATTCATTGGAAACAATTCCAAAGAGAAATAAAAAAAAGCAAAGTCAAAAAAAAAGAGTCTTCAGTAAGGAGGAAAAATCAAGACAAATTTATACAATTTAAATGTCCAGCAGTACTGTTGTAATAAAGTGTATTTTTATATATTTATTTCTTAATATCTTATGTAGATATTTATGGTGGACTGTATGTATTTATTAAATAATACTAAGTGACAAAAAGAACACAAAATTGTAGGTATGCAGATTACAATAGTATTACAGTTCTGAATGTATAACAATAATTTGGGAAAGGAACATGAGGAAATTCAAATACTGTTGCATAAGAGTGACACATAGTTGTAGGTAATATTATTAAATTGTTCGTAAACCCTTTTCCAGAGTTGTTTTGTTAATAAAAATATAATAAAATCGTAATGCTAATCTGGTTAAAAATTGAATTGTCTCATGATAGCAGCACCTGTTTTACAGGATTGGAAAAGTCTCTACAATAACAGGATAGCAGGCATTTAAATGGAATCATTTCAAAATAATGATAATTTCAAATTCTTATTTTATTGTATTTTAAAAATTATTTTAAAGGAAAATAATTTTAGCTATTTCATATTTTTTTCTGGTAGAAAATACAGAAAAATACATATATATATATTTAAACACTTATAAAACTATCACACAGAGATGACTATAACTTATTGGTGTATACCTTTGCAGTATTTTTTTCTGTCTGTATATTTACATTTATGTATTTTTCCATAATGAAGAATATGAAGTTTAGATTATTTTGTAACCTTTGTTTTTTGTTTCTTTGTTGTTTTTGTTTTTGAGATGGAGTCTTGCTCTGTTGCTCAGGCTGAAGTTCAATGGCATGATCTCTGCTCACTGTGACCTCTGCCTCTAGGGTTCAAGCATTTCCCCCGCCTTAGCCTCCCAAGTAATTGGGATTACAGGCACCCGCCATCATGCCCAGTTAATTTTTGTATTTCTGTAGGGACAGGGTTTCAGCATGTTGGCCAGGCAAGTCTTGAACTCCTGACCTCAGGTGACCCACCTGCCTCAGCCTCCCAAAGTGCTTACAGGCATGAGCCACCGTGCCCAGCCGTAACCTTTGTTTTTATCAGAAAAATTGATGATGCACATTTTCATATGAGTATGCCATTCAGACTTCCCCTTTAGGTAACTCGTTCCGAGGTGCCTGGAATGGGATAAAACAAATGCACTTACTGATTTTCCCCCCTCTGCTGTAGAAATTGGCGTGTTAGCCAAGGCTTTCATTGACCAAGGGAAACTGATCCCAGATGATGTCATGACTCGGCTGGCCCTTCATGAACTGAAAAATCTCACCCAGTATAACTGGCTTTTGGATGGTAAGTAGAGTGCCATGAGCATATCACCTGCCCAAAATAAAGAGTGCTGGCAGGAGAATGAGCATTTCATGGGCTTTGGACAAATGTCAAGGATGGTGGTTGGGGGTGCTTGGGACTATCCTGAAGCCAGTCATCTTCTCTGGGACCAGTTCTATATCCAAATGGAAAGAGGAAAGTGAATTGCATGATTTCTAAGCTCCTTTCAGATGTAGCTTTAGTTCATTTCCCTTTCTTTGAGAATATTCTGTGACATGGGAGGATCACCATAGAAGAAGCAAGACCCGAGAGTAACCTACAATAGCCTGTAAACTTTCCCTAGCCAGAGGTATGGCAGAATCCTTGAGGGCAGGTTGATTTTTAGTTTTGTTAATATAGAGAGGACACAACAGAGATTTGTTTTAGTTGAGTCCTGAGCTCTCACTAAAACTGGGATAAACTTGGGATAAGCCTTTTCTTCAAGAAGATCTGAATCATAATATCCTTTTTTGGAAGAGGGTAGTCTAATCTAGTCTTACTGCTTACATATTTTTCTCTCTTAGTCAACCTCAGTACCCCACCTTCTCACACAGGCACGCATGCAGTCAGCTGCCCTCATCAAGCCCTGCAGCCCTGACTTGCTTGCTTTATCTAAGAAGAAGTGGGGAGGCTGAGGTGGGGGAATCACGAGGTCAGCAGTTCGAGAGTAGCCTGACCAACATGGTAAAACCCCGTCTCTACTAAAAATACAAAAATTAGCCGGGTGTGGTGGCGTGAGCCTGTAAACCCAGTGACTTAGGAGGCTAAGGCAGGGAAATCGCTGGAACCCAGGAGGCAGAGGTCGCGGTGAGCTGAGATCTCACCGGGGCACTCCAGCCTGGGCTACGGAGTGACACTCTGTCTCAAAAAAAAAGGTTCTGAAGTCCTTGTCCTTATGTAAAGTACCCTCTAGTAGAAGACGAGTAGCAAACAAGTAAACAAAAATGTGGGTAAGCACAGATATAAGTGCCAAGAGGTAAATTAGAAGTTGATGTGGGCCGGGGATGGTGGCTCATGTCTGTAATTCCTGCGCTTTGGGAGGCCGAGGTGGACAGATTACCTGAGGTCAGTAATTCAGGACCAGCCTGGCCAACATGGTGAAATCCCGTCTCTACTAAAAATACAAAAATGAGCAGGGCGTGATGGCGCACACCTGTAATCCCAGCTACTCGGGAGGCGGAGACAGGGGAATCGCTTGAACCCAGGAGGCCGAGGTTGCAGTGAGCCAAGATTGCTCCACTGCACTCCAAAGTGAGACTCTGTCTCAGAAAAAAAAAGAAGTTGATGTGAACAGAGAGTAATGTACTGGAGAGATGGGCACTTTTTTTTCTCTTTAATTGGGACAGCGTCTGGCTCTGTTTCCCAGGCTGGAGTGCAATTGGTGCTATCTCATCTCTGCAACCTCCACCTCCTCAGTTCAAACGATTCCCATTTCTGAATGTATATGTGTATATATATATTTTATCACTAATTACAGAAAAAATCCTAATAAATTACATACCAATAAATTAAAAGTAATTATTTCTAAAGGATGTGATCATTGAGGATTTTGAGCTTCTCTGTGATACATTTACATCTTTCTTAATTTTTAAAAAGAAAAGGTATTTTTGCAATAGAACCAATGACAAAATTGTCATTGTTGTCCCTCAGTAGCCTCAGGGGGATTGATTCCAAGACCTTTCCACCCACCTCCTATGGATAACAAAATCCATGCGTGCTCAAATTCCTTATATAAAATGGTGTAGTGTTTGCATGTAACCTACGCCTAGCGTAGCCTCCTGTGTACTTTAAATCATCTCCAGATTTCTTGTAATACCGAATACAATGTAATTGCTATATGAATAGTTGTTATAATATATTATTTAGGGAATAATGACAAGAAAACTCAGTACATGATCATCACAGATGCCACTATCCATTTTTTTTCCTGAATATTTTTGATCTGAAGTTAGTTGAATACACAGATGTGGAACCCACAGATGCCACTATATTTTTTTTTTTTTTTTTTTTTTT